>NC_059226.1:6948733-7248733 GCF_020615455.1 Coregonus clupeaformis
TTGTTCAGGGATACATTATTCCATTTCTGTTAGTCACATGTCTGTGGAACTTGTTCAGTTTATGTCTCAGTTGTTGAATCTTGTTATGTTCATACAAATATTGACATGTTAAGTTTGCTGAAAATAAACGCAGTTGACAGTGAGAGTATGTTTCTTTTTTTTTTTAACAAGTCTATATAGTGTATTCTATTCTACTGTATTTTAGTCAATGCCACTCCAACGTTGGTCGTCCTAATATTTATATATTTCTTAATTTCATTCTTTTACATGTGTGTATTGTTGTGAATTGTTAGATACTACTGCACTGTTGGAGCTAGGAACATAAGCATTTCGCTACACCCGCAATAACATCTGCTAAATATGTGTATGTGACCAATACAATTTGATTTGATATGGCAATGGTCTATTTGCATATAGGCCTACTGCAGCTCTGATTGGTTATGCATCATGGGTCTGTGTAGAGTATGGGCTGAGTCACGCACAATAGAATCCTACTCTGATACGTTCTGCCTAGAACAAAATCTCTTGCATGATATGTTTTGTTTCGGTATGTTGCATTGAGAGAGGCTAATTTTGCATTGATTAGATCACAATTGCCACAGTAAAGGGAAACGTTGATAGTGTTAACTAACAGGGAAAACTCTAGAAAGTTGAGTGAAGTTCAATCTCATGCTTCTCTCTGTGGGCTGATATTTATTTGGCGCTCCGCACGGTAGTCACGTCTCTGGGCTACTGCGCGTCCCCGCGTAGCTTAGAGGGAACATTGGTCCTCTCCGCACACCCATAACATGATGCAGCCAACACTATGCTTGAAAATATGGAGAGTGGTAATCAGTAATGTGTTGTTTTGGATTTGTCCCAAACATAACACTTTGTATTCAGGACAAAAAGTTCATTGCTTTGCCACATTTTCTCTATGACTTTACTGTGATTTTTGAATGACTACGTCATCTCTGTACCCAACACATACAGATAACTGTAAGGTCCCTCAGTTGAGCAGTGAATTTCATATAAAGATTACACCACAAAGACAAGGGAGGTTTTCCAATGCCTCGCAAAGAAGGGCACCTAATTGGTAGATGGGTAAAAAAGGCCAACATTGAATATCCCTTTGAGCATGGTGAAGTTATTAATTACACTTTAGATTGTGTATCAATACACCAATTCACTACAAAGATACAGGTGTCCTTCCTAGGAAGGAAACCGCTCAGGGATTTCAAAATGAGGCCAATGGTGACTTTAAAACAGTTACAGAGTTTAATAGGAGTAAACTGAGGATGGATCAACAACATTGTAGTTACTCCACAATACAAACGGTGAAAAGAAGGAAGCCTGTACAGAATAAAAAATATTCCAAAACATGCATCCTGTTTTCAATAAGGCACTAAAAGTAAAACTGCAAAAAAATGTGGCAAAGAAATTAACTTTGACCTGAAAACAAAGCGGTATGTTTGAGGCAAATGTAACACATCACTGAGTACCACTTGTCATTGGCAAGGACTAAGGAGTTTTTTATTAATAAAAATAAACTGTATTGAGCTAAGAACAAGCAAAATCCTAGAGGAAAATCTGGTTCAGTGTGCTTTCCATCAGACACAGAGATACAAATTCACCTTTCAGCAGGACAATAACATAAAACTAAATATACAGTGCATTCGAAAAGTATTCAGACCCCTTGACTTTTTCCACATTTTGTTACGTTACAGCCTTATTCTAAAATGGATTAAATTGTTTTTTTCCTTTATCAATCAACACACATTAGCCCATAATGACGAAGCAAAAACTGGTTTTTAGAAATGTTTGCAAATGTATTAAAAAAACAAGTATAATAATAATAATAATAATAGGACATTTACATAAGTATTCAGACCCTTTACTCAGTACGTTGTTGAAGCACCTTTGGCAGCGATTACAGCCTCAAGTCTTCTTGGGTAGGACGCTACAAGCTTCTCCCATTCTTCTCTGCAGATCCTCTCAAGCTCTGTCAGGTTGGATGGGGAGCGTCCTGCACAGCAATTTTCAGGTCTCTCCAGAGATGTTCAATCGGGTTCAAGTCCGGCTCTGGCTGGGCCACTCAAGGACATTCAGAGATTTGTCCCGAAGCCACTCCTGCATCGTCTTGGCTGTGTGCTGAGGGTCGTTGTCCTGTTGGAAGTTGAACCTTCGCCCCAGTCTGAGGTCCTGAGCGCTCTGGAGCAGGTTTTCATCAAGGATCTCTCTGTACTGTGCTCTATTCATCTTTCCCTCAATTCTGACTAGTCTCCCAGTCCCTGCCGCTGAAAAACATACCCACAGCGTGATGCTGCCACCACCATGCTTCACCGTAGGGATGGTGCCAGGTTTCCTTCAGACATGACACTTGGCATTCAGGCCAAAGAGTTCAATCATGCTTTCATCAGACCAGAGAATCTTGTTTCTCATGGTCTGAGAGTCATTTAGGTGCCTTTTGGAAACTCCAAGCGGGCTGTCATGTTCCTTTTACTGAGGAGTGGCTTCCGTCTGGCCACTACCATAAAGGCCTGATTGGTGGAGTGCTGCAGAGATGGTTGTCCTTCTGTAAAGTTCTACCATCTCCACAGATGACCTCTGGACCTCTTTCAGAGTGACCATCGGGTTCTTGGTCACCTCCCTGACCAAGGCCCTTCTCCCCCGATTGCTCAGTTTGGGTGGGCGGCCAGCTCTAGGAAGAGTCTTGGTGGTTCCAAACTTCTTCCATTTAAGAATGATGGAGGCCACTGTGTTCTTGGGGACCTGCAATGCTGCAGACATTTTTTGTACCCATCCCCAGATCTGTGCCTTAACACAATCCTGTCTCAGATCTCTACAGACAATTCCTTTGACCTCATAGCTTGGTTTTTGCTCTGACATGCACTGTCAACTGTGGGACCTTATATAGACAGGTGTGTCCAATCAATTGAATTTACCACAGGTGGACTCCAATCAGGTTATAGAAACATCTCAAGGATGATCAATGGAAACAGGATGCACCGGAGCTTAATTTCAAGTCCCTTATGAAAATACGGTATTTCTGTTTTTTATTTTTAATAAATATGCAAAACTTTCTAAAAATCTGTTTTCGCTTTGTCATTATGGGGTATTGTGTGTAGATTGAGGAGGAATTTTTAATTATTTAATCTATTTTAGAATAAGGCTGTAATGTAACAAAATGTGCACTGGAGTTGCTTACCAAGATGACATTGAATGTTCTTGAGTGGCCTAGTTACAGTTTTGACTTAAAATTGGCTTGAAAATCTATGGCAAGATATTCACTCCCGCCAGAATGTTCCCGTCAGTCCTGGGATTCAAACTGGCAACCCTCTATGTACTGGCCTGCCTCTCTAACTCCGTGGCTACCGCCGCCCCCATATGCATCCCAGGTAAGGATTTATCTGAGGCATGTAAGTCTATTCATGAAATCAGTTTTAACCTACTATGATATTTTTAGGGTACTGCACACCAGTGATGTAAAGAAGGCATGAAACATATGTCCATAAGTCACGGTCCCTATTTTCCCCAACATTAAACAAAAAAAAGTGAGAGAAAGGAAGGGAAAGCGAGAGATCAGCAGCTAACCTGTATGCATCGTCTCCTGGTAACTCTCATATCATCCTGGCAGGAGAGTCCAGCAGCAAACCACAGCCCACTGGAGAAAGACAAACAATCAACTATATTAGCCTTAGTGTATTTGTGCTTGGAAGGCTATTTCCTGTTAGACTATGTTGTAACCTTGATTATTACCTATATCTAATTATGTGGAAGTCCTGGGCTGGTGTGGTTGTGAGGCCGGTTGGACGTACTGCTAAATTCTCTAAGACAACGTTGGAGGCGGCTTATGGTAGAGAAATGAACATACAAATATATTTGCTGGTAAAGAAATCTGAGTGGCTGATAGATTTTCTAATCTACCTGCCACAGTGGCACAAAGTAAAATGTTATGCCCTGAGCACAATCATTGGTGTGGATCTGCAAGTACGACAAACCAGATACTGTAGTCAATTGATCGTAATTTACAGCCAATTGGCCCAGCTCAGATTTTGCCCAACTTTTCCAACATTTTATTCATGTGACTTTTTCCTGCATCTACCATTTTAACTTAAAACTTTCATCCCCCATCTTGGCTTTCCTCAATGGCCGCTAATAACGACATAATCCATCGCTAACTGTTTCCACATTTAAAAAAAGCTATGCTAGCCAGGAGGTTCTGGATGCTGCTAAATGGGCTAAGCAGAATAAACCAAGACAAGAAAAAAAAGGAAAACTTCTGAGAAATCGGAGACTTCTTGTTTATATAAGATACCCGTCCCAGGCGCCGTTAGAACGGGGGGCCAGTATAAAAAAAAAAAAATGTATGCACTAACTGTAAAGTCGCTCTGGATAAGAGCGTCTGCTAAATGACTAAAATGTAATGTAAATGTAGTGCAGAGATTAATTCAAAACATTAAGCTTCATAGAAATGGACTTGGTTTTGTGTTCAGAGATTCTAACACTTCTGCTTGTCTGAAGGTTATAGTAATTTGACCTCAAATGTAAAGCTTTAGGCCTACAAGTGTGGCATAAATGGAACAGCCTCACTTCAATATAGATACCAGGGACTCTGTTACGGATAATTTAGTCATGATCATATAGGCCAGATATATTTTTGCCAAATTCAGTAGTTCAAATAAAATAAAATTACATGTTATTAGCCACATGCCCGGAAACAACAGGTGTAGACATTACAGTGAAATGCTTACTTACAGCCCTTAACCAACAATGCATTTATTTTTTAATAAAAAAGTAAAATAAAACAACAACAAAAAAAGTGTTGAGAAAAAAAGAGCAGAAGTCAAATAAAATAACAGTAGGGAGGCTATATATACAGGGGGGTACCGGTGCAGAGTCAATGTGCGGAGGAACCGGCTAGTTGAGGTAGTTGAGGAAATATGTACATGTAGGTAGAGTTAAAATGACTTATGCATCAATAATTAACAGAGTAGCAGCAGCATAAGAATATGGGGTGGGGGGGTGGGGGGGCAGTGCAAATAGTCCGGATAGCCATGATTAGCTGTTCAGGAGTCTTATGGCTTGGGGTAAGAAGCTGTTGAGAAGTCTTTTGGACCTAGACTTGGCACTCCGGTACCGCTTGCCGTGCGGTAGCAGAGAGAACAGTCTATGACTAGGGTGGCTGGAGTCTTTGACAATTTTGAGGGCCTTCCTCTGACACCGCCTGGTATAGACGTCCTGGATGGCAGGAAGCTTGGCCCCAGTGATGTACTGGGCCATACGCACTACCCTCTGTAGTGCCTTGCGGTCGGAGACCGAGCAGTTGCCATAACAGGCAGTGATGCAACCAGTCAGGATGCTCTCGATGGTGCAGCTGTAGAATTTTTTGAGGATATGAGGACCCATGCCAAATATTTTTAGTCTCCTGAGGGGGAATAGGCTTTGTCGTGCCCTCTTCACGACTGTCTTGTTGTGTTTGGAGCATGATAGTTCGTTGGTGATGTGGACACCAAGGAACTTGTAGCTCTCAACCTGTTCCACTACATCCCTGTCGATGAGAATGGGGGCGTGCTCAGTCCTCTTCTTTCCTGTAGTCCACAATCATCTCCTTTGTCATGGTCACTTTGAGGGAGAGGTTGTTATCCTGGCACCACACGGCCAGGTCTCTGACCTCCTCCCTATAGGCTGTCTCATCGTTGTCGACTGTTGTGACGTCGGCAAACTTAATGATGGTGTTGGAGTCGTGCCTGGCCATGCAGTCATGGGTGAACAGGGAGTACAGAAGGGGACTGAGCACGCACCCCTGAGGGGCCCCCGTGTTGAGGATCAGTGTGGCAGATGTGTTGTTACCTACCCTTACCACCTGGGGGCGGCCCGTCAGGAAGTCCAGGATCCAGTTGCAGAGGGAGGTATTTAGTCCCAGGATCCTTAGCATAGTGATGAGCTTTGAGGGCACTATGGTGTTGAATGCTGAGCTGTAGTCAATGAATAGCATTCTCACGTAGGTGTTCCTCTTGTCCAGGTGGGAAAGGGCAGTGTGGAGTGCAATAGAGATTGCATCATCTGTGGATCTGTTGGGGCGGTATGCAAATTGGAGTGGGTCTAGGGTTTCTGGGATAATGGTGTTGATGTGAGCCATGACCAGCCTTTCAAAGCACTTCATGGCTACAGACGTCAGTGCTACGGGTCGGTAGTCATTTAGGCAGGTTATCTTAGTGTCCTTGGGCACGGGGATTATGGTGGTCTGCTTGAAACATGTTGGTATTACAGACTCAGTCAGGGACATGTTGAAAATGTCAGTGAAGACACTTGCCAGTTGGTCAGCACATGCTCGGAGTACACGTCCTGGTAATCCGTCTGGCCCTGTGGCCTTGTGAATGTTGCTTAAAAGTCTTACTCACATTGGCTACGGAGAGCGTGATCACATTGTCATCCGGAACAGCTGGTGCTCTCATGCATTCTTCAGTGTTGCTTGCCTCGAAGCTAGCATTGAAGTGGTTTAGCTCGTCTGTAAGTCTTGTGTCACTGGGCAGCTCGCGGCTGTGCTTCCCTTTGTAGTCTGTAATATAGTTTTCAAGCCCTGCCACATCCGACGAGCGTCAGAGCCGGTGTAGTACGATTCAATCTTAGTCCTGTATTGACTCTTTGCCTGTTTGATGGTTCGTCGGAGGGCATAGCGGGACTTCTTATAAGCGTCCGGGTTAGCGTCCCGCTCCTTGAAAGCGGCAGCTCTACCCTTTAGCTCAGTGCGGATGTTGCATTAAGTTAGCTGTTTTGTTTTTCCAGGTTTCGGATTTTTGTCCTGTTGTTCATGTTTTCCCTCCGAAAATCACACTTTAAAAAAATAGAAAAATCTAACAAAATTGGATGTTCTAAGTCCACAACAATGCTTACACCACATCATCGGACAACTTTTGAGTTTTGGGAAAAATCGAAAAAGTTTTCATTTTTGGGTGTAGATACCCTTAAATTCAAGTGTGCAGTCTGCTCACCAGCAAGAAACTTGCTTGGTTAGCACGTTTCTGTAGCACCCTTTATTGCAGAGTTCACTAAACAAATCACCACTGGATTGATACAAATAATCATGATATCATTCTTCCAGGTAGGCATAGACTTTTATGGTTAACATTTAATTGAGGTTTTTGGGAAAGCCTTTCCACCTACCAGAAGATGGTTGTCATTAGCACCATCGCTACCGGCTACACAAAGTAGTAGACAAACACACACAGACAGGGGCATTCCCGCGCCATTGCCTCTTCAGAAAGTTGGGAGGAAAATAGAAATCGCTTATGCATTTCTTCATGTCTTATCATAATCTTGGCCAAAATTAAATCATTTTCTAATAAATTCAATACATTTAGTTGATTTCCTACTAATAAGTTCAATAATAATAATAAATAATAATATGCCATTTAGCAGACGCTTTTATCCAAAGCGACTTACAGTCATGCGTGCATACATTTTTGTGTATGGGTGGTCCCGGGGATCAAACCCACTACCTTGGCGTTACAAGCGCCGTGCTCTACCAGCTGAGCTACAGAGGACCACATTTTTGAATATTGTTGAATTCCGTTTTAATGTCTGGATTCCGTGATTCCGGATTTTATAGGGCCCTAGGCATTGGATGAAAAAATTATATGCTAATTAACCAGCTAAACATATTCTGACAAAAATCTTTATCCTCTTCATATATCACATTAGCTGTGGATGGAGGTTGGTTCACGTTGCTTTTCAATCGTATTATCTTTCTACTCTGACCGTCTGTCTTGGGCTCGGTCTCGCTACCAAACACGTCATCTCTCGTGGACAGACAACTGGAATACAGTGGCTTGCGAAAGTATTCACCCCCCTTGGCATTTTTCCTATTTTGTTGCCTTACAACCTGGAATTAAAATTGATTTTTGGGGGGTTTGTATCATTTGATTTACACAACATGCCTACCACTTTGAAGATGCAAAATATTTTTGGGTGTGAAACAAACAAGAAATAAGACAAAAAAAACAGAAAACTTGAGCGTGCATAACTATTAACCCCCCCAAAGTCAATACTTTGTAGAGCCACCTTTTGCAGCAATTACAACTGCAAGTCACTTGGGGTATGTCTCTATAAGCTTGGCACATCTAGCCACTGGGATTTTTGCCCATTCTTCAAGGCAAAACTGCTCCAGCTCCTTAAAGTTGGATGGGTTCCGCTGGTGTACAGCAATCTTTAAGTCATACCACAGATTCTCAATTGGATTGAGGTCTGGGCTTTGACTAGGCCATTCCAAGACATTTAAATGTTTCCCCTTAAAGCACTCGAGTGTTGCTTTAGCAGTATGCTTAGGGTCATTGTCCTGCTGGAAGGTGAACCTCCGTCCCAGTCTCAAATCTCTGGAAGACTGAAACAGGTTTTCCGCAACAATTTCCCTATATTTAGCCACATCCATCATTCCTTCAAGTTTCCCAGTCCCCGCCGATGAAAAACATCCCCACAGCATGATGCTGCCACCACCATGCTTCACTGTGGGGATGGTGTTCTCGGGGTGATGAGGTGTTGGGTTTGCACCAGATATAGCCTTGCCTTGGTGGCCAAAAAGCTAAATTTTAGTCTCATCTGACCAGAGTACCTTCTTCCATATGTTTGGGGAGTCTCCCACATGCATTTTGGCGAACACCAAACGTGTTTGCTTATTTTTTAAATTAAGCAATGGCTTTTTTCTGGCCACTCTTCCGTAAAGCCCAGCTCTGTGGAGTGTACGAATTAAAGTGGTCATATGGACAGATACTCCAATCTCCACTGTGGAGCTTTGCAGCTCCTTCAGGGTTATCTTTGGTCTCTTTGTTGCCTCTGATTACTGCCCTCCTTGCCTGGTCCGTGAGTTTTGGTGGGCGGCCCTCTCTTGGCAGGTTGTTGTGGTGACATATTCTTTCCATTTTTTTATAATGGATTTAATGGTGCTCTGTGGGATGTTCAAAGTTTCTGATATTTTTTTATAACCCAACCCTGATCTGTACTTCTCCACAACTTTGTCCCTGACCTGTTTGGAGAGCTCCTTGGTCTTCATGGTGCCACTTGCTTGGTGGTGCCCCTTGCTTAGTGGTGTTGCAGACTCTGGGGCCTTTCAGAACAGGTGGACTTTATTTAACTAATTATGTGACTTCTGAAGGTAATTGGTTGCCCAAGATGTTATTTAGGGGCTTCATAGCAAAGGAGGTGAATATATATGCACGCACCACTTTTCCATTGTTAATCTTTCAGAATTTTTTGAAACAAGTTATTTTTTTCATTTCACTTCACCACTTTGGACTATTTTGTGTATGTCCATTACATGAAATCCAAATAAAAATCAATTTAAATTACAGGTTGTAATGCAACAAAATAGGAAAAACGCCAAGGGGGATGAATTCTTTTGCAAGGCACTGTATGTTCAAAATCCCCACTTGCTCCTCCATTATTGATAATAATGGGCATACCACATATAGCATTTGAAGGTCATTGCTCTGGGTATACCTCAGACAGCAAAGTACACAAACCTGGCCACACTTGACATATCAAACTTTTGCTATAGGCAGTTGACAGGCATGCTATAACATATCTTTTGCCAGTCAACATTTTTAAACAACTGTTGCAGTGGCTTAAACGAAGGGATGAAATGGACACTGCTAAGATTCGAAATAGCAGTGTCGCAAACATGCCACATCCTCATGAGCATTAAAACAGAATTCAACAATATTCAAAAATTTGCCCAAGTTTATCATAAGACATGAACAGAATGAATCAGTGATTCGTATTTCCTTCAACTTTCTGAAGAGGCAACGAGAATGCCTGTCTGTGTGTGTGCGGTACGTGCGTCTACCACTGTGTAGCCATTCGCGATGATGCTAATGAAAACAGTCTTCTGATAGGGTTCCCAAAAACCTTCTCAATTAAATGTTAACTACAAAGTAGCCTATGCTTACCTGGCAGAATGATATCATGAATATTTTCACCAATCCAGTGGGTATTTATTTTGAAAAACTCTACCATCATGTGTGCTACAGAAACACAGCTAAACAAGCACCTCTTGCTAGGTGCACACTTGAATTAAAAGGGTAACTACACCCCAAAATCTAAATTTCTCAGATTTTTCCCAGACCTCAAAAGTGGTTTCCTGATGTGGTTTAAGCATTGTTGTGGACTAAGAACAAATGTTTTTTGTTTTTTGTTTTTTTTACTGGGTGAAAAGGAAACCTGGAAAACAAAACAGAGAAAATGGAATTTGGCAAAATATCTAACTGATTTTATAGGGCCCTACCTAATAATTTTTAATACATTGAAGGCTATGTAAAACAACAAATACATTACCCTTAACACTGATTTAACCCTTTTCTTTTTTAATTTAACCTTTCATTTATTTTTCAAGATGTGGGCTATTTACTTAATTTGAAAAACAAACATCACAGTTGGAATTCATATATAACTGTAAATAAGACTAATCTCAGGAGAAGACTGGTTAAAATGTTAAAAAGGGATCAATGTTCTTTTACTAAGAAAATAGAGGTAAGCACAGGCAAAATCCTAGCGGAAAATGTGGTTGTCTGCTTTCCAATAGACACTGGAAGATTAATTCACCTTTCAGCAAGACAATAACCTAAAACACAGGGCCAAATCTACACTGGAGTTGCTTACCAAGAAGACAGTGAATGTTCCTGAGTGGCCAAGTTACAGTTTTGACTTAATTCTACTTGAATATCTATGTCAAGACATGAAAATTGTTGTCTAGCAATGATCAACAACCAATTTGACAGCTCTTGAAGAATTTTGAAAAGAATAATGGGCAAATGTTGCACAAACCTGGTGTGGAAAGCTCTTAGGGACTTACCTAGAAAACTCACAGCTGTAATGGCTGCCAAAGGTGCTTCTACAAAGTATGAATACCTACAGTACCAGTCAAAAGTTTGGACACACCTACTGATTCCAGGGGTTCTCTTTATTTTTACTGTTTTCTACACTGTAGAATAATAGTGAAGACATCAAAACTATGAAATAACACATATGGAATCATGTAGTAACCAAAAAAGTGTTAAACAAATCAAAATATTATGTTATATTTGAGATTCATGAGGTAGTCACCTGGAATGCATTTCCATTAACAAGTGTGCCTTCTTAAAAGTTAATTTGTGGAATTTATTTCCTTCTTAATGCCTTTGAGACAATCAGTTGTGTTGTGACAAGGTGGGGGGTATACAGAAGATAGCCCTATCTGGTAAAAGACCAAGTCCAAGAACAGCTCAAATAAGCAAAGAGAAACAACAGACCATCATTACTTTAAGACATGAAGGTCAGTCAATACGGAACATTTCAATAACTTTGAAAGTTTCTGCAAGTGTAGTCGTAAAAACAATCAAGCGCTATGATGAAACTGGCTCTCATGAGGACCGCCACAGGAATGGAAGACCCAGAGTTACCTCTGCTTCAGAGGATAAGTTCATTAGAGTTACCAGCCTTAGAAATTGCAGCCCAAATAAATTATTCACAGAGTTCAAGTAACAGACACATCAACATCAACTGTTCCGAGGGGACTGTGTGAATCAGGCCTTCATGGTCGAATTGCTGCAAAGAAACCACTACTAAAGGACACCAATAAGAAGAAGAGACCTGCTTGGGCCAAGAAACACGAGTAATGGACATTAGACCCGTGGAAATGTGTCCTTTGGTCTGGAGTCCAAATTGGAGATTTTCGGTTCAAACCGCTGTGTCTTTGTGAGAAGTGGTGTGGGTGAACTGATGATCTCGGCATGTGTATTTCCCACCGTAAAGCATGGAGGAGGTGGTGTTATGGTGTGGGGGTGCTTTGCTGGTGACACTGTTTGTGATTTATTTAGAATTCAAGGCACACTAACCAGCATGGCTACCACAGCATTCTGCAGCAATATGCCATCCCATCTGGTTTGGGCTTAGTGGGACTATAATTTGTTTTTCAACAGGACAATGACCCAACATCTGAAATTAGCCCGCCCAACTACCTCATCCCTATATTGTTATTTATTTTGCTCATTTGTACCCCAGTATCTCTATTTGCACATCATCTCTTGCACATCTATCATTCCAGTGTTAATACTAATTGTAATTATTTTGCACTATAGCCTATTTTATTGCCTTACCTCCATAACTTGCTAAATTTGCACACACTGTATATTATATGTATTTCTGTTGTATTTTTGACTTTGTTTTGTTTTACCCCATATGTAACTCTGTGTTGTTGTTTTTATCGCACTGCTTTGCTTTATCTTGGCCAGGTCGCAGTTGTAAATGAGAACTTGTTCTCAACTGGTTTACCTGGTTAAATAAAGGTGGAAAAAAAAAAAAAAAAACATACCTCCAGGCTGTGTAAGGACTATTTTACCAAGAAGGAGAGTGATGGAGTGCTGCATCAGATGACCTGGCCTCAATAATCCCCCGACCTCAACCCAATTCAGATTTTTTGGGATGAGTCGGACGGCAGAGTGAAGGAAAAGCAGCCAACAAGTGCTCAGCATATGTGGGAACTCCTTCAAGACTGTTGGAAAAGCATTCCAGGTGAAGCTGGTTGAGAGAATGCCAAGAGTGTGCAAAGCTGTCATCAAGTCAAAGGGTGGCTATTTGAAGAATCTCAAATATAAAATATATTTTGATTTGTTTAAAACTTTTTTGGTTACTACATGATTCCATTTGTGTTATTTCATAGTTTTGATGTCTTCACTATTATTCTACAATGTAGAAAGTAGTAAAAAATTAAGAAAAACCCTTGAATGAGTAGGTGTTTCCAAACTTTTGACTGGTACTGTATGTAAATTACATTTCTGTATTTCATTTTCAATAAATTAGCAAACATTTCTAAAAACATGTATTCACTTTCATTATGGGGTATTTTGTGTAAATGGGTGAGAAAAAAATACATTGAATCCATTTTGAATATTTTATATCATTTAGCAGACACTCTTATCCAGAGCGACTTACATGAGCAATTAGGGTTAAGTGCCTTGCTCAAGGGCACATCGACAGATTTTTCACCTAGTCAGCTCTGGGATTAGAACCAGTAACCGAAAGGTCGCTGGTTCTAATCCCAGAGCTGACTAGGTGAAAAATCTGTCGAGCACAACGCTCTTAACCACTTAAGCTACCTGCCGCCGAATTCAGGCTGTAACAAAAAATGTGGAATAAGTCAAGGGGTATGAATACTTTCTGAAGGCACTGTAAATCTTATGGAAAAGACGTTTGTTTCTGAGCAATCCATGCTGCTGCCTTGTTGACAATGACCCAGTGGAGCATATTACTGTTCGATTTGGGCAGGGCGTCCCACCCTTGCCCGGTCACATGAATTGCCACAGCCCTGTACACCTTGGTTCAGTTTAATCAAAGTCTTCTATTATAAACAAAAACACCTACAAACCCCATGTAGTAAACAAGGAAGAAAATATTTTAGGGTATCTCAGATTGTTCTGGCAATTATCACATATAAACTTTATTGGGAGCAGAGGATGGGAGTGGAGGGTAGCTGGAGTGGCGCGAGGAGTAGAGCTTGGCTGGAGTGTGGAGTGTTTCACTCCAATTTCACTCTGGTACCGCTCAGCCACTAGCTCTGGGCATGCTCTGCCAGCATTTTTCATTTCCTTCATCACTGTTCTTTTAATTAGGCCTATTCTGTTGCATTTATTTAGCCAACCCTACCACTAATGCGCAGAGAAATAGGTCACACAGCCTGTTTAATTGATAGCAAAACAACGAATTCGCCCATGCAGCAGCACCAGAGACCTTTTGATTTCTATATAGGCTATTGTTAACAAAAGAGGAGTCTAAGCGTGAGAGCGCAACAGAGCCATCTGATCATCAATATATAAAAGAAAAATGTATTTGTTTTTTAACACAGCGGCAGCATATCTTCAGGTAGGTCCTTGTTTAATAGCCTACGACATATTGAAATGTTGAAGCTTCTTAGGATAGCCTACCTCAAAACCAAAAGGTATATAGTCAAAAGTAGATGGGGTGTTTGTTAAATGATATTTTTAAACAAAAAATGAATGGAGCAGCAGTTTTTTTTCCCCTGTGAGCGCTGGAGCGGGGAAAGGTAATTGAGCGACGGAGCATGCGCAAAGACCACACCATGTGGGATGAGTGGGATTTCCGACTGCTCAACCGCTCACATACTCTGACTGGTAGGAAGGATGTTTGACTGCTTTTCACATTTGTATCACAAACCATTGATTTTTTTATCATGCTAAAAAGTTAGCCTGGCTGACGCAACCCACGTGACTCTCAGCGCAGGGAGAGCTGTGACCACACTAGTCTGGAAAGGAGGCCGTATGTTAATGCAATATTCGCTCAGAAATTGTGCGACAGGTTTGATTTGTTCCCATTTTTTTAAGTTAAAAAAAATAATCTGAGCGGTAGATGTCAGCTTGCTTTTTGACTGCAAAAGTGATCTTGACTCAGAAAAGGTTGGTGACCACTGTCTTAGACTATTCATGGCACCGGTATTACCGGGATACAGAGGACTCTTCGGGCCAGTCTTGCGAGCACAGGGTACTCTTCTTGGGTGGGGGTATTTTTGTCTCATAATATGAAATTACAGTAGGGTACCGGTAGCCTGTATCGATTACCCTTTTCAGACATAATGGAATGTGGCCCCTTGAAAGCACCTTTGCTATGTCATGTTTGTCTGTTAGGGTAGGCTACAGTACAGCTTTTTAAATGCAGACACAAAACCTTCTCTGGAGATTTAACGGGCATTTTACTTGTCTGTAAGGGAATGCAGCTTCTGAAGCTGGCACTTTAAATGTTAAGCTACATTGCCCATTTGTCACATCCCTAATATCTAGTAGAGATGGCCATTTTTAATTATTTAATTATTCAAATAATATGACATTTTTACAGATATCCGGATAGTCTAAATAAAATAATTGCTCTTGGATCTCTTGACCAATCAGAATGACGCAAATACCGGTACCACAACAGCTGACAGTGCGTGGTTGTTTTTTCACTACTATTCTCCAGTAGTTTTTGGCTAACAGTCAGCAACAGTGAAAGAGAAGTCTGAGGATCACCATGATAGAAATTATTCTGTTTCAAACACGTTTTCTGGTGAGTATTTTGCATTGATCTGTGTTATAAAAGTGTTATCACTAGGCTATTTGTAGTGGGAAAAATACCATAGGCTACCATTGTCAGGACTAACTGAAGGGCTAAATGTACTATGAAAATAAAATGCCTTCATTTAAAACGCAACTTGAATGAGAGAAACTGTTTTTCACCATAACTACACCAAAAAAAAAACATGCTTTGTAATGTTTATAAAACAAGAAATGTATTACTAGTAAGAAGTAATGTGGTAAATTGCTCAATTCAATTTAATTTTTGTGCCAGATTCTTTTAACCAAGAGCCAGAAAGTAAGAAAATATTCACACCCCTTGACTTTTTCCCCTTTTTGTTTTGTTACAAAGTGGGATTCAAATGGATTTAATAGTCATTTTTGGTCAACGATCTACACAAAATACTCTAATGTCAAAGTGGAAGTTCTACAACTGAACATCAAGAAACAACAAAGCACCTGCCCTGTCACAAAATGCTGAGTGATACGGCATATTTATTATTATAGTTCATGGCTCTACGCTGACATTTTTTACAAGGAGTTAGGGCAGGGCGATATGGCCAAAATATATCACTGCATTTGTCAAATTTTTGATTGTATTTTATGTTTTTGAATAATACAAATTCTAAATTTGCTTTATGAGTAGTGAGTGACCCTAGGGTTTCCACACATACATTCTAAGTGATTTCAATGGAGTTTTCTCCATTCTGATTGTTTTACACTGTTCATTTCTTTCTGTACTCATTTGAGATAATTTCTACACTGCCACGTAGGGTTGCATGATATTGGCCAAAATAATAATAATACAATAAAATAGAGAGATCTTATTTTTACCCACATTTTGCAATTGCGATTTGATTTGCGATTTAGATCAAAACACTTGGGTGAACTGTTGGAATAATTGAGTCAGGGCACATAAGCTATTTACTGTGCTTTGATTGATGACCGAACAGCAAGCAGGGGTCACGTTAAGGCAGGATTCTGCATTTTTCACGCATAAAAGGAAAGATATGTTTTGTGTTTTGTAAACGCAGATCTAAAATACTTCTTATTGTAAATTCTGCTCGACTTCAGTCAGGGTTCTCTCCAAATCATTAATGTAAATGGAGTAATTTCGTGCTTCAGTTGCACTTCTCCACCCGGATGAAATATATTTGCTCTCATCATTGGATCACCAGACAGTGGCAGACTGATGTGTAGGCTATTCTCCTTTCTTTCCTTCTTTTTTGAGGGGGGGGGGGTGTAGTTTTTCTCCAGTAGAAGGTTAAAATGCAAGATTAACTTCAAGCAAAACAATAGGAAATGTAGTTGCTACATTCTTGCTATGATAAACATTAGAAATATGATGGCCATGCATCAATTTAGCAAAATAAAAAGTTTATTTTCCATTGTAAGCTAATTTACTTTTGTGTGGCTGCTAGCCAAATAGCGTTGCACTTCTGTCTGTTGTCATCTAATGAAAACATTTCTGTGTCTCGTGTGCCATAAAAAAACGATTTGTTACAGCTCCACAAAAAATAAAATAAAAGTAAAATAAATCGACCAACCATTCGCCTAAATGGGGTCAGCCCTAGGAAATATCTTTTTTTTTTTATATACAGGAAAAACAAGTTAACTGCACTGCTCTTTTAACCAGGCAAATCTAAATAGTAGGCTGGTGACTGGTGGTTACAGGGACTGGTGGTTACAGGGACTGGTGGTTACAGGGACTGGTGGTTACAGTCGCTTGCGCGATGTATAGCCTATGTTTGGAGCCGGAGCGGAGCCTGCCTGTCTGCCCACACACTCATCGCTTGCTGTGTGGAGGGCTGGGCGATATAACCTTCAAATCATATCTCAATGTTTTCAAACTGATGGGCGATTCACAATATATATCTCGATTTGTTTATGTTTTTTTATGTTTCTCTTTTTTTCAGGTCAAATTAAAGGTCAAATACACTGCATTTCAAACAGTCAGCAATAATCTTGTGAAGTTATACCTAGGCTAAATACAGTTCAAGTCGGAAGTTTACATACACTTGGGTTGGAGTCATTAAAACTTGTTTTTCAACCACTCCACACATTTCTTGTTAACAAACTATAGTTTAGGGAAGTCGGTTAGAACATCTACTTTGTGCATGACAAGTAATTTTTCCAACAATTGTTTACAGACAGATTATTTCACTTATAATTCACTGTATCACAATTCCAGTGGGTCAGAAGTTTACATACACTAAGTTGACTGTGCCTTTAAACAGCTTGGAAAATTCCAGAAAATTATATCATGGCTTTAGAAGCTTCTGACATAATTTGAGTCAATTGGAGGTGTACCTGTGGATGTATTTTAAGGCCTACCTTCAAACTCAGTGCCTCTTTGCTTGACATGATGCGAAAATCAAATGAAATCAGCCAAGACCTCAGAAAAAAGTCTGGTTCATCCTTGGGAGCAATTTTCAGAAGAACACCATCCCAACCGTGAAGCACGGGGGTGGCAGCATTATGCTGTGGGGGTGCTTTGCTGCAGGAGGGACTGGTGCACTTCACAAAATAGATGACATCATGAGGAAGGAAAATGATGTGGATATATTGAAGCAACATCTCAAGACATCAGTCAGGAAGTTAAAGCTTGGTCGCAAACGGGTCATCCAAATGGACAATGACCCCAGTGTGGCGCATCCTTCCCACTGCTAGAGAACAAAACCCTTGCTGCTCTGTGCACCCAGTGCGGCTAATATTCTGATTATCATAGTAGCCTATACAGTCCAAGTGCAAATACAACTCACAGGAAGGCGAGTCTGAGTCCAAGTCACTAATGGTCGAGAAGGCGAGTCCGAGTCACCAATGGTCGAGTCCAAGGCGAGTCACAGGTCATGAAAAATCGGGACTCGAGTCTGAGTCCTGGACTCGAGTACTACAACACTTGCAATGATACATTGCAGCTTTGACGTCAAGAACCCCTGGCACTTCAGTAATATGCAGGCCTCACTTTGTCCCCAACGACTGCGATGGCTACCAAAAGTGGAAGAAGCGGAGGCTAAAAACTGGTTCTGTGCCCACAGTCAGTCAAGGTAGGCTCAAACTCCACTGACACCACCGGCGTTACAGCACCACTGCGGGCGGCTTTGGTAATGGATGTGAATCTAGTAAGTAGGTAATACAGTGCCCAAAGAGTTATGTTAAAAAAACAAAGATAGCTATCTAAGTGCACTGGGCCATGCAAAACAAAAAATGGCCCACTCACACAGATCTAGCAAGCTAACTACAACAACTCCATCAACAGAATACTGCACATCTTGCAGAAATGAATGGTCAAATACCAATTGGATTAATGTCATTGTTTATTTCAAGGGGTCTTTATTTTTGCGTTATTGGCCGATATAACTTGCAGGATATCATGGCAGCCAATGTTTGTGTTAGCCATTATACCTAGATTTAGTGCTGCTAGTAGTAGCACTCAGGTTAGCATGTGTCTAGCTATAGCTACCATCGGACAACAACAACGTTTTAGCCAGTTTGAAACTCTATAAACAATGTTTACTATGATGGTAAAAGGTTTATCTTGATTTTGTGTAACAGTAAAAGAATTGCAGATATGCTGAACTGCTAATAAATTATGTTTCAAGGCTGCTAGTGGTTAGCTAGTAGGGGTAAGCCAGGAAGGGTGTAAAAGGCTATGCTAAAAACATGTTTACATTTTAGTCATTTAGCAGACGCTCTTATCCAGAGCGACTTAAAGTTAGTGAGTGCATACATTTTCCATACTGGCCCCCCGTGGGAAATGAACCCACAACCCTGGCGTTGCAAGCGCCATGCTCTACCAACTGAGCTACAGGAGTGATTTTTTTTTTTGCTGATAGAGACTAAAGAAATCTCAGCATATGGTCAGATGATAAGTTGGCTTTATTCAGGGTGCCAAAATATTTGTTCAAAAACAATAGAAGGACTCGATCTTACCTTCTTAAGGCGCTTAGAGAAGTGCCGAAGGTCTCAGACTTCAGTGGGAGCAGGGCGGCGGGCGCCAAAAACGCAAGCGGCTCAGTTCGTGGCACTCACTCCTGTGAGATGAAGTCTTGAGTGGCCGCCCCGAATGACAATGAGCATCTTTCATCTTGTCAACAAACCAATTTTTTTGTTTTAGAACAACATTCAAGCTGACATCAATCGGGACCGCTGGTCTCTAAACACGATAGGCAGATTGTCTTGCGCTTCAATTGCCGTTTACCGCGGCCCTTAGTCAGATGAACTCGAGGATATCATTTTTTATGTCTCTGTGTGCAGTTTGAAGGAAGTTGCTAACTAGTGCAATTTCTAACAAGCGTAAGCGCAATGACTGGAAGTCTAGCATGCTAGTAGATACCCACAGACTTCCAGTCATTGCCCTAACGCTAGTTAGCATTGGCTCACGAAACTACCTCTAACTTCCTTCATACTGGACACAGACACATAAAATGGTATCGACAAGTTCATCTGACTCTGGGGAAGTAAATAAAGGGAATTGCCAAAATCCCGAAGTATCCCTTTAATTGAAAACAATCACAATAAGGTACTTCATTGATGACCCAGAAATGATTTCATAGAAATAAAATGGCTGCATTGGACCTTTAAGTTGTTTTTGCCCATTGAAGACAATTCAAGAAGCCTACAAAAGTTCAAAAACTACAAGGCTACTTGCCATGTCACTTTCATAGCGTATTCTACGGTAAATATAGACATTCCATTACAGAGATAGTCATGGAATCTCAACCGATTATGATATGGGGAAAATACTGTTTGAAAATCATTCCAAAGTTGCTGCAGCAACATTTCCATCAACATCCGTGTACGTGCACACACTGATCTCATTAACATTGAATATAGGCCTAATGTTTATTAGACACGTGTTGAAAATTGCTGTTTTTACTTTCAGTTTCTTTTTCCATGGCTATTACCCATACACAGCCAAAAACAGAGTCAAATATGAACCAGCATAGAAATTACTGGCAGGAATCTTAAGACACAGGTGACCATATAATCACTTGTTGAGGAGTTTGCCACTGTGATTAAAGTAAAAGACAGGGAGAACGCAAATGCTTATTGTAAAGTACACTCAGCATGGAAGTTTTCTATAAGTAGCCTAGATAAAGAATGTGTCCCTGAGGTAATTCTGTTTCCAAGGAACCAACCATGTCATGACTAAACCAGAAGCCCCTTTCAATACAATTAGGCCTAGCCTAAAGCTTTACAAGACAACTCTGATTGACCCACCAGTTAAACTTCAAACTAAGGCCAACCTGAGATCTATGCATACCATTTGCAAACTTTACTATAAAAGAAAGGTGCTTTGCTATTGCTGTGAATGACTCTTGTAGCTGTTATATTAGGCCTAAGTTACCAACTCACTGATTCAACCATGAGGTTGATATGATATAATGTACTAAAAGAGACCAAGAGAGTGACTACGAACTGAAAACTTCTCCTGTTGAGCATGTGCTACTACATAGCAATGATCAGTTGACTGTTCATCCTGGCCTAGCCTCCATTTAAAATATGGACCTTCTCCAAGACCTTTGAAGAGGTGGAATTTACACAAGTTATATTGTCCTAAAACCATTCAATTTCTGAATTGATCAACAAAAAAAGCCATCAAGCTCTCTCCAAAAACTATGTTATTTGACCATCAAAAATATACTAGTGCCTGCTTTGTATAAATTTCATTCACAAAGTCATGGGTACTTGCATGACAGCAGAGGTGGTCTACCTCTCGTGCGAGTTCTCAAATTAGTTGGTTTGTTTAGTTTCCCCCACTGAACTTGATGCTTCAGTCAGTGAATACTTTTGTCAACAAGTGTATCACATACTGTGATGTGGAACTTAAATTCAACTGTTCGTGTCAGCTGCAAAATTCCTCATTCAAATTCAATTAGTAAATAACCAAGTCAGTGGCTACCATCAGCCCAACTGAACCATGACCATTACACTTGGGTCAACATGTTGGCTAGCCAACTCCATCACCAGACACACTAGGTCAACATAAGCATATTAGCATTCAACTGTGCTTATGAACACACCCAACTCTAACCAGTACTGACCTAGTTACTGTTAGTTAAAAAAAAAGTAAAGTGTACTTACATACGCGCTCATCTAGTTAGCTAGCTTTAGAAGGCTCCAAGCTATCGGATGCCAAGGATGCAAACTTAAGCTATCGAGGGGCAGGGTGATGAACATTCACTCTCTTGCTAGCATTACAGGCCAAGTTAATTTAGTTAGCTAGTTGATAACACAGTATCAATAATGAATGTGTTGAAGTGGATAAGCTCCCCATCCTAATGGCTAGCTGTTAGCTGGATATCAATCCATGCCCTCATCTCTTTGGCAACAGACAACTTGTCAAGTCAGGTAATGTTAGTATGTTTGCTAGCTGGAAGGCAACATCAAATCAATTCAAATTTTATTTGCCACATGCGCCGAATACAACAGGTGTAGACATTACAGTGAAATGCTTACTTACAAGCCCATAACCAACTATGCAGTTTTTTAAATAAAAAATAAAATTAAAAAAAGTGTTAAGTAAAAAATAAAAGCAAATTACTAAAGAGCAGAAATAAAATAAAATAACAGTACGGAGGCTATATACAGGGGGGTACCGGTACAGAGTCAATGTGCGGGGGCACCGGCAAGTCGAGGTAATTGAGGTAATACAGTGGGGGAAAAAAGTATTTAGTCAGCTACCAATTGTGCAAGTTCTCCCACTTAAAAAGATGGGAGAGGCCTCTAATTTTCATCATAGGTACACGTCAACTATGACAGACAAAATGAGGAAAAAAAATCCAGAAAATCACATTGTAGGATTTTTTATGAATTTATTTGCAAATTATGGTGGAAAATAAGTATTTGGTCAATAACAAAAGTTTCTCAATACTTTGTTATATACCCTTTGTTGGCAATGAGACAGGTCAAACGTTTTCTGTAAGTCTTCACAAGGTTTTCACACACTGTTGCTGGTATTTTGGCCCATTCCTCCATGCAGATCTCCTCTAGAGCAGTGATGTTTTGGGGCTGACGCTGGGCAACACGGACTTTCAACTCCCTCCAAAGATTTTCTATGGGGTTGAGATCTGGAGACTGGCTAGGCCACTCCAGAACCTTGAAATGCTTCTTAGGAAGCCACTCCTTCGTTGCCCGGGCGGTGTGTTTGGGATCATTGTCATGCTGAAAGACCATGCCACGTTTCATCTTCAATGCCCTTGCTGATGGAAGGAGGTTTTCACTCAAAATCTCACGATACATGGCCCCATTCATTCTTTCCTTTACACAGATCAGTCGTCCAGGTCCCTTTGCAGAAAAACAGCCCCAAAGCATGATGTTTCCACCCCCATGCTTCACAGTAGGTATGGTGTTCTTTGGATGCAACTCAGCATTCTTTGTCCTCCAAACACGACGAGTTTAGTTTGAACAAAAAAGTTCTATTTTGGTTTCATCTGACCATATGACATTCTCCCAATCCTCTTCTGGATCATCCAAATGCACTCTAGCAAACTTCAGACGGGCCTGGACATGTACTGGCTTAAACAGGGGGACACGTCTGGCACTGCAGGATTTGAGTCCCTGGCGGCGTTGTGTGTTACTGATGGTAGGCTTTGTTACTTTGGTCCCAGCTCTCTGCAGGTCATTCCCTAGGTCCCCCCGTGTGGTTCTGGGATTTTTGCTCACCGTTCTTGTGATCATTTTGACCCCACGGGGTGAGATCTTGCGTGGAGCCCCAGATCGAGGGAGAATATCAGTGGTCTTGTATGTCTTCCATTTCCTAATAATTGCTCCCACAGTTGATTTCTTCAAACCAAGCTGCTTACCTATTGCAGATTCAGTCTTCCCAGCCTGGTGCAGGTCTACAATTGTGTTTCTGGTGTCCTTTGACAGCTCTTTGGTCTTGGCCATAGTGGAGTTTGGAGTGTAACTGTTTGAGGTTGTGGACAGGTGTCTTTTATACTGATAACAAGTTCAAACAGGTGGCATTAATACAGGTAACGAGTGGAGGACACAAGAGCCTCTTAAAGAAGAAGTTACAGGTCTGTGAGAGCCAGAAATCTTGCTTGTTTGTAGGTGACCAAATACTTATTTTCCACCATAATTTGCAAATAAATTCATTAAAAATCCTACAATGTGATTTTCTGGATTTTTTTTCCTCAATTTGTCTGTCATAGTTGAGGTGTACCTATGATGAAAATTACAGGCCTCTCTCATCTTTTTAAGTGGGAGAACTTGCACAATTGGTGGCTGACTAAATACTTTTTTTCCCCACTGTATGTACATGTGGGTAGAGTTAAAGCGACTATGAATAAATAATAAACAGAGTAGCAGCGGCGTAAAAGAGGGGGATGGGGTGGAGTGGGGGGGGCAGTGCAAATAGTCTGGGTAGCCATGATTAGCTGTTCAGGAGTCTTATGGCTTGGGGGTAGAAGCCTTTTGGACCTAGACTTGGCGCTCCGGTACCGCTTGCCGTGCGGTAGCAGAGAGAACAGTCTATGACTAGGGTGGCTGGAGTCTTTTTGAGGGCCTTCCTCTGACACCGCCTGGTATAAGCGTCCTGGATGGCCGTACACACTACCCTCTGTAGTGCCTTGCGGTCAGAGGCCGAGCAGTTGCCATACCTGGAGGTGATGCAACAAGTCAGGATGCTTTCGATGGTGCAGCTGTAGAACTTTTTGAGGATCTGAGGACCCATGCCAAATCTTTTCAGTCTCCTGAGGGGGTTATAGGCTTTGTCATGCCCTCTTCACGACTGTATTGGTGTGTTTGGACCATGATAGTTTGTTGGTGATGTGAACACCAAGGAACTTGAAGCTCTCAACCTGTTCCACTACAGACCCGTTTTTTTTTTTTTCCTCTAGTCAACAATCATCTCCTTTGTCTTGATCACGTTGAGGGAGAGGTTGTTATCCTGGCACCACACGGCCAGGTCTCTGACCTCCTCCCTATAGGCTGTCTCATCGTTGTCGGTGATCAAGCCTACCGCTGTTGTGTCGTCGGCAAACTTAATGATAGTGTTGGAGTCGTGCCTGGTCATGCAGTCATGGGTGAACAGGGAGTACAGGGGGGGACTGAGCACGCACCCCTGAGGGGCCCCCGTGTTGAGGATCAGCGTGGCAGATGTGTTGTTACCTACCCTTACCACCTGGGGGCGGCCCGTCAGGAATTCCAGGATCCAGTTGCAGAGGGAGGTGTTTAGTCCCAGGGTCCTTAGCTTAGTGATGAGCTTTGAGGGCACCATGGTGTTGAACACTGAGCTGTAGTCAATAAATAGCATTCTCACGTAGGTGTTCCTCTTGTCCAGGTGGGAAAGGGCAGTGTGGAGTGCAATAGAGATTGCATCATCTGTGGATCTGTTGGGGCGGTATGCAAATTGGAGTGGGTCTAGGGTTTCTGGGATAATGGTGTTGATGTGAGCTATGACCAGCCTTTCAAAGCACTTCATGGCTACAGACGCGAGTGCTACGGGTCGGTAGTCATTTAGGCTGGTTATCTTAGTGTCCTTGGGCACAGGGACTATGGTGGTCTCCTTGAAACATGTTGGTATTATAGACTCAGTCAGGGACATGTTGAAAATGTCAGTGAAGACACTTGCCAGTTGGTCAGCACATGCTCGGAGTACACGTCCTGGTAATCCGTCTGGCCTTGCGGCCTTGTGAATGTTGACCTGCGTAAAAGTCTTACTCACATCGGCTACGGAGAGTGTGATCACAGTCATCCAGAACAGTTGATGCTCTCATGCATGCTTCAGTGTTGCTTGCCTCGAAGCAATTTAGCTCGTCTGGGTGGCTTATGTCACTAGGCAGCTCGCGGCTGCACTTCCCTTTGTAGTCTGTAATAGTTTTCAAGCCCTGCCACATCCGACGAGCGTCAGAGCCGGTGTAGTACGGTTCAATCTTAGTCCTGTATTGACTCTTTGCCTGTTTGATGGTTCGTCGGAGGGCATAGCGGGATTTCTTATAAGCATACGGGTTAGAGTCCCACTCCTTGAAAGCAGCAGCTCTACCCTTTAGCTCAGTGCGGATGTTGCCTGTAATCCATGGCTTCTGGTTGGGGTAGGTACGTACGGTCACTGTGGGGACGACGTCATCGATGCACTTATTGATGAAGCCAGTGACTGATGTGGTGTTCTCCTCAATGCTATCAAAGAATCCTGTAACATATTCCAGTCTGTGCTAGCAAAACAGTCCTGTAGCTTAGCGTCTGCGTCATCTGACCACTTTTTTTATTAACTGAGTCACTGGTGCTTCCTGCTTTAGTTTTTGCTTATAAGCAGGAATCGGGAGGATAGAGTAATGGTCAGATTTGCCAAATGGAGGGCAAGGGAGAGCTTTGTACGCGTCTCTGTGTGTGGAGTAAAGGTGGTCTAGAGTTTTTTTTCCCCTCTGGTTGCACATGTAGCATGCTGGTAGAAATTAGGTAGAACGGATTTAAGTTTCCATGCATTAATGTCCCCGGCCACTAGGAGCGCTGCCTCTAGATGAGCGTTATCCTGTTTACTTATGGCCTTATACAGCTCATTGAGTGCAATCTTAGTGCCAGCATCGGTTTGTGGTGGTAAATAGACAGCTACGAAAAATATAGATGAATTATCATGAGATACTCCACCTCCGGAGAGCAAAACCTCGAGACTTCCTTAGTATTAGATTTTATGCACCAGCTGTTGTTTACAAATATACACAGACCGCCACCCCTTGTCTTACCGGAGTCAGACGTTCTATCCTGCCGATGTAGCGTATATCTCACCAGCTGTATGTTATCCATGTCGTCGTTCAGCCACGGCTCGGTGAAACATAAGATATTACATTTTTTAATGTCCCGTTGGTAGGATAACCTTAATCTTAGGTCTTCCAATTTGTTTTCAAATGATTGAACATTGGCTAATAGGATTGATGGAAGAGGCAGTTCACTCGCTCGCCGTTGGATCCTTACAAGGCACCCCGACCTATGTCCACGATATCTCTTGTCTCTTTCTGATGCGAATGACAGGGATTTGGGCCTTGTCGGGTGTCTGTAGGATATCCTTCGCGTCCGACTTGTTTAAGAAAAAATATTTGTCCAATTCGAGGTGAGTAATCGCTTTCCTGATACCCAGAAGCTCTTTTTGGTCATAAGAGACGGTGGCAGAAACATTATGTACATAATAAACTACAAATAATGCGAAGAAACACACATGATAGTACAATTGGTTAGAGTGCTGTAAAACGGCAGCCATCTTCTCCGGCGCCATTTCGGTATACTCTCTATTGAACCCAGCTGCCTGAGGTGGAGTTTCTCTTTGTAGCTAGCTTACCCCATCAATCATGTTACTAAAGCTACAAGATCATCAACACAAATTGGACCTGCTAATGTTAGCTAGCTAACGTTAACTAAGTTAGAATGACGTGCTAACAAACAGTACAGTAGCTATCTAGTAGCCTTTGCCAAGTCCCCAACAACCTGATGATCCAGTTTTCAGGGGAAATGGAAAGAGAGCCTGTGATGCGACTTCTTCGTCAGTGGGGTTTATCGCCGGTTGGCATCCAACGTTATGGTGCATTACCGCCACCTACTGTACTGGAGTGTGGGCCTGAGACAGGGAGAAACTAAATCCTACCTGCCTGCCCCATTGCTCTTAAAAAAGATAACAAAATATTTGAGACTATATCTAATGACGTTCTACTCAATATACTCTTTAAACTAATTTCCTGTATCCCCTTCTCCCTCATACTAGATCTCATCCTCTCTCTTTCCCTCTGATACTGCCCACACTGTAGCAATACATGCTCCACGTCTCTGTTTCCTGACAATAATCACACTTTCCTGTTGGATGCTTTCCTATCACATTTAATATCTTATTCAACTGGCTGTGTCCCACCCTTAATCTTGTAAAAATATCCTCCTCTCTTCTGTCCCTTCCTGCCGTCCTCCCCTCCCCGACTTTCTTCTGAACTTGAAATAAATGCCTTCCCTTATTATCTCTATTCCACTGCTCCTGCCATCTCTGCACCATCACTGTATATATCAGTATTTTTGCCTCTGCCCTGCTCATTGAAACTTCAACATCAACAGCCCCACTACTAAGTGCTTGTTTAGCCTGTTCATCTACTGTCTCGTTCCCCTCCACCCCCACATGGGCTGGGACCCAAGTAAATCTTATCTGAATACCCATCTGTTTAATCCTGCCATGGGTTTGTAGCACCTCATAAAGCAGGTCTTGTCTGCTATGTGAGCTAAAGGACTGGAGACTCATTAACACTGCACATGAATCAGAGCAAATAACTACTCTGTCTTGTTTGACTTACTCCACCCACTGCAAGGCCAACAGTATGGACATCAGCTCCGCCGTATATACAGCCAGATGATCTGTAATACGTTTCCTGACTTCCACCCCACATTCCCACATTCCTGCACTACAAATGCTGACCCAGTACGTCCTGTCCTTGGATCTTTTGAACCATCTATGTAAATGGCCACAAAATCCTGATACACAGTTTCCAGACGTCTCAAAGACATCAGATGGATCAACACCCTCCCTATCTTTCTGTAGTCTCTCCAACACTTCTAGATCAACTACTGGAGGCGGGAGTAGCCATGGTGGATTTACAGGAATAACTACCGTTGGACTAAACTCCCTTCCATACAGTCCCATCTCCTTCGCCTGGGTATTACCCACCCAAAGCGTGTGTTCTGTCTTCGCTCATGTTCCCAGCATGCCTGTAAAATCCCTTTCGCAGGATGAGACACCCCATGTCCTCTTAAGTTGACACAATAATTCATTGCCAGCTGCTGTCTCCTAATCTGCAATGGCATATCCCCGATCTCCACCTGTAATGCAGCCACTGGGGACGTCCGAAGCGCCCCACTACATATTCTGAGTCCTTGCCCCTGTATGACATCTAGCCTTTCCAGTGAGGTCCGGGCTGCCGAACCATATTCTATACTGCCATAGTCTATTACAGATCGGATCAATGCAACATACATGGTCTTCAATGAGGAACGCCCAGCCCCCCACTCCTTCCCTGTCAGACAGTGCATCACATTTAGCACCTTTTTACACTTTCCCACCACTCTCTCAATGTGTTCTGCCCAGGTCAGTCTAGTGTCAAAGTATAGCCCAAGGAACCTGAAGGCCCCCACCCTCTCCAAGTTTCTTTACCTCCTGGTAAATAACACTGAGTTCTCTACAGAGAACCTGAATCCCCACATTAATGCCCACCGCTCTACCTCATCAATTGTTTCCTGTACCTTCCTGACTATGTATGGCACATTTCTTCCCCTCTTCCATAAGGCCCCATCATCTGCAAATAACGACCTACCTATATCCAACCTGAGAGTAAACACCATTGATCATGATTGAGAACAACAGAGGACTAATCACGCTCCCCTGTGGTGTACCGTTATCCACCATGTAGCTGCCTGATAAAGACTTCCCCACCCTCACCTGGATAGACCTCCAAACAGGAAACCCTTTATGCAGTTGTACGTTCTCTGTGACACGGCTTCTGCTTTTGGAAGTTTTAAAGGCCACACTCCATTCTAACTCATCAACATTTACTGGATTGGTTGAACAGTGCAGAAGAGAACCTCCCCCGACAGTTTTTCCCCCTCCAAGACCAGTATGTAGGGGATCTAGTTTCAGGCGTTTATTTTACGCCTGCTACGTTAGGTTAGCTATTTAGTAACGTTAGCTAGCTATGAAAAATCTATGCACTCACTAACTGTAAGTCGCTCTGGATAAGAGCGTCTGCTAAAATGACTAAAATGTAAATGTAAAATGTATGTTTTCAGACGCTACTGCTAGCTATGTAGCTAACTAGCAACGTTACTATGTTTTTACACGCTACTATCTATGTAGCTAACGTTAGCTAGGGAACTAGCAAACTAAAGTTAGTTACCCAACTATGACGTAACTAGTTAATGTTACTGTAGCTTGCTAAAACAGCAAAGGTCCAGCTAGCAAGCAAGACTGCCTTCCACGGAATTACATTTTCAAGGCAAGATGCTACTGTAGCTAGTTAGCTAAGTTTTCATATCTAGCCATGTTAGCCAGCTGCATTGAATAAACGTTAGCTAGATTGTTAGCTAACCTAACGTTACTGGAATGGAGTCAGACTAGGTTTCTAGCTTTACGTTAACTATGGCAAGGGAAAGTTAGCTAACAACTACATCAACATGGCCTAAGCAGTTACATTAGCGAGTTAACATTAACTTAGAAATTTTATTAACGATTCATATAGCTAACTAGGCCTAATGTTACACGTTACTGTCTGTCATCGTATTGTCACATGTGGGTGCACGTTTTCCCACCAAAAGAGGCAACATTATAGAACGTTGAATGGTCAGGCCATTTACCAGCTAACATTAGTCGGCTAGCTAGTTTGTGTGTGTGAGCCCATTACAATGGTAACGTTAGCGTTGTGACTGGCTAGTATGGCTAGCTACAGTTAGAGCGACAGTACAAACTTACCTTTGTCGCTGCCTGTCAGTCTTCCTATTCCAGAAAAATATCCTCATTTACAATCCCCAATGCCTTACGGCGAATTACTGAATCCAGTCTCTTCTCCATGGAGCCCCCAGATTTCCCAACGTACAACCCTCACTCCTCTGAGTAGATGTCAATTCTGTTTCCAAATCAACAGCGCCTCTCCGTCAACTCGCCACCACCGTCAACAGCAGAAACTTACTGTATTCGATCTGACCATAGAGAAACCAACATTTCGATGTAGGCATGTACACCATTAGCTGGTCGATACTTCCATTTCAGCGAGAGTAGCATTGCTTCCAAAGCATGTTTAAAAAAAAAAAATACGGCTAAAAACTTGAAGACCCTGTTTTGTTGAAGAAAGCTTTTTTTGTAAATGTCACAAAATGGCGCGCGTTGTAAACCTGCGCAGCGAACCGGCCCGGCGGAAGACCATATAAACTACAGTAAACCAATGTACTCAGTTAGCGCAGTTGTAGCACATCCACCCCCTTTCATTATAATAACATATTTTTGTCTGGGCATAGGTTTCAATGTAAATGTCATTGCTATGATTAGTGAATTTACTATTCCAGCAGGAAGATACATTTGGGGGGGGAAATGAAAGTGGCTAACAAAATGGAGGCTGAATAAGAACGTTACCATGACGACTGTCAATCAAACGAAGAAGTTCCGGTATGGACCAATGACGCAGTTAAAGACCGCGCAGTTGTCATAGAAACTGCCAATCAAAATTTCGTTTGAAAGGGGGCGGGTCATAGGAGTGATTGTGGGAGATAAACCAGAGATACTCCTTTCGCTAATATCTCTGGCTAAAGTCCTTGACGCGAAAATGTGTTCGGTTGGGTCACCACCGGACAGGTGAAACAACACCTGGGCCATCATTTATTACCTTACCACCAATGCTGAATATACAAAAACTATAACTTATTTTAACAGTCTATGGTCTGACACTATGGGGAGTCACTCAATAGGGGAGCAGCTGCAGCCTGGTCTCAGAGCATTTCGTATTATTCTGTCAGTAAATCCGAGACACTCCATTAAAGGGGAATGGAAACACTATGATTTAGAACGCCAGCTAACTGTACTGTAAATCGCCATATTGGCATTGTTGCGTCACTGGCAGGAGAGAAAATGTTTGAACTCCCAAAAATGGCTGAATTTACAGAGTGGCTCTGAGTCTGAGATTGAGTTTATTACAGAGAATGAAATAATGTTAGTTAGGGAGCCAATAAACCTACTGAAGCCATTCATGTTTGAGCCGATTGTTGACCCAGATCAAAGAGTTCGTTTTCGTAGTAGTAACAACACAGATATGCTGCCTGAAATACCTCTGTTAGAGGGTCGGCGTAGCGGTGACACAAACTAGTGTGAGTCCAGATGCTGCCAGATAATGGCTAGAGTATGAACGTGTGTGTTGTAGGGAGATGGTGGCGATACAGCACAAAATTCCAGTGGATGGGTGGCTGTATTATATCCAGTCAGAGGTTCCTGTAGTCTGTCTGGATGGCGATGTATTTATTGGACGTGTCACTAATCCTTATGAAGGACTTCCTGGCAGAAGAGGTTACTCGACCAGTCAGCAGCCGATATGCCAGTGAAATAATTGCTGAAATGTTGCTTGATTATAAATTGTTTAAAGTTAATATCAGTAGTGGGTAGGTGCTCAATATACAGTGGGGGAAAAAAGTATTTAGTCAGCCACCAATTGTGCAAGTTCTCCCACTTAAAAAGATGAGAGAGGCCTGTAATTTTCATCATAGGTACACGTCAACCATGACAAACAAACTGAGGGAAAAAAATCCAGAAAATCACATTGTAGGATTTTTAATTAATTTATTTGCAAATTATGGTGGAAAATAAGTATTTGGTCACCTACAAACAAGCAAGATTTCTGTCTCTCACAGACCTGTAACTTCTTCTTTAAGAGGCTCCTCTGTCCTCCACTCGTTACCTGTATTAATGGCACCTGTTTGAACTTGTTATCAGTATAAAAGACACCTGTCCACAACCTCAAACAGTCACACTCCAAACTCCACTATGGCCAAGACCAAAGAGCTGTCAAAGGACACCATAAACAAAATTGTAGACCTGCACCAGGCTGGGAAGACTGAATCTGCAATAGGTAAGCAGCTTGGTTTGAAGAAATCAACTGTGGGAGCAATTATTAGGAAATGGAAGACATACAAGACCACTGATAATCTCCCTCGATCTGGGGCTCCACGCAAGATCTCACCCCGTGGGGTCAAAATGATCACAAGAACGGTGAGCAAAAATCCCAGAACCACACAGGGGGACCTAGTGAATGACCTGCAGAGAGCGGGGACCAAAGTCTACCATCAGTAACACACTACGCCGCCAGGGACTCAAATCCTGCAGTGCCAGACGTGTCCCCCTGCTTAAGCCAGTACATGTCCAGGCCCGTCTGAAGTTTGCTAGAGTGCATTTGGATGATCCTGAAGAGGATTGGGAGAATGTCATATGGTCAGATGAAACCAAAATATAACTTTTTGGTAAAAACTCAACTCGTCGTGTTTGGAGGACAAAGAATGCTGAGTTGCATCCAAAGAACACCATACCTACTGTGAAGCATGGGGGTGGAAACATCATGCTTTGGGGCTGTTTTTCTGCAAAGGGACCAGGACAACTGATCCGTGTAAAGGAAAGAATGAATGGGGCCATGTATCGTGAGATTTTGAGTGAAAACCTCCTTCCATCAGCAAGGGCATTGAAGATGAAACGTGGCTGGGTCTTTTAGCATGACAATGATCCCAAACACACCGCCCGGGCAACGAAAGAGTGGCTTCGTAAGAAGCATTTCAAGGTCCTGGAGTGGCCTAGCCAGTCTCCAGATCTCAACCCCATAGAAAATCTTTGGAGGGGAGTTGAAAGTCCGTGTTGCCCAGCGACAGCCCCAAAACATCACTGCTCTAGAGGAGATCTGCATGGAGGAATGGGCCAAAATACCAGCAACAGTGTGTGAAAACCTTGTGAAGACTTACAGAAAACGTTTGACCTGTGTCATTGCCAACAAAGGGTATATAACAAAGTATTGAGAAACTTTTGTTATTGACCAAATACTTATTTTCCACCATAATTTGCAAATAAATTCATTAAAAATCCTACAATGTGATTTTCTGGATTTTTTTCTCATTTTGTCTGTCATAGTTGATGTGTACCTATGATGAAAATTACAGGCCTCTCTCATCTTTTTAAGTGGGAGAACTTGCACAATTGGTGGCTGACTAAATACTTTTTTCCCCCACTGTATATCATCAGTATTTTTTTTTTCACCTTTATTGAACCAGGCCAAGATAAAGCAAAGCAGTGCGATAAAAAACAACAACACGGAGTTACATATGGGGTAAACAAAACATAAAGTCAAAAATACACCAGAAAATAAATATACAGTGTGTGCAAATGTAGCAAGTTATGGAGGTAAGGCAATAAATAGGCCATCGCCAGTTCACCCTATGGGCACAAGGGAGAATTGGACGAGGTGTACGCCGTCTCATCCCTGTGTGTGTCGTTTCTTCCATAAGGAGCGCATACCCAGAAGCAAAGGCATTTACGTAGGGTTTGAGTTTGAATAGAACCAGTTCATTTAGTAAATCTAGCCTGCTGTAATTTTTTTAAAGACATAGATCTAATGCCTGCGTCTTATGTAAAAATAGTATTAGTTAGCTTGTCCACTATAACAACAGGTTCAAGCGTAACCAGATAAACTTGCTTTGAAGATAAAACTACTTTCAACGCGCACTAACCCAGTGCCCCTGTCGCTAGAGTAGTGACTACAACTAGCTTTGGCTGCCATCTATTGGAAAGAAATGGTAACTACACTGGGCAGCTAGATGATGATGGTCAGTCGGTAACCCCTACACACCATAACCCTCGAAATTTAAAATGGAGGGACAAGCAGAGGGCTTCAATGTAAGCCTATGACTCCTTTCCATTCGGAAACTCCCGGTTGCCGCATCGAAAGTGCCCATTGCGAAGTCTGCCTCCGTGAAGTGCTGTCTGCAGATCCTGCTAGCTCGAGCTGGCACGTCCTTCCTCTTCAGGACATGGAGCCACTTCTTCAAAAATGGTGGGTCCTTGGGCTGCCGATGGTAGCTTACCAAGGGATTTTTTGGGAGCCAATTCATACAGCCTGGCTCTACACAATTCATGTTTGAATTACTACTTGTTGTTGCCATCTTCGTTGTCCACACCTAACCTCACTGTCTTCGATTCACTCTCCACACGAAAACTCAATACCACAGACAATTTGATGATTCCTGCCAGTGAAGCACTGGCGTCAGTCGTTACTATGGCAATTTAAAATGGCGCTGACCATAGCTCAAATAAACCTTGTCGACGATCAAAATACTAAATATAGAGATGTTAAATGCACATGTTTAGTATTAGTGGATTGAATACATCTCTTTGCTTAGAATTACTTCCTAAAGTGTTTCCATTCCCCTTTAAGTATGATACAGTATGTTATGTTTCCTCAGTAGAGGTGCGTGGGTAAAATCACCAGGGAAGCCAAGCCATTAAAAAAAGAAACCATATTACAACCTATGTGTTGTGATAATTGCGTTGTTTGCTGTATAATCCTGTTAGTTCATGTGCCTTGACACCTTGTTATATAGGCCTAAGGCCGAGACAATAAGAAGACACAGTGGCAGAATAAATTCAACCACACATTTGTTTCATTACAAAACCGGGGATCAACATCTGTCTGGTGAAGTCCACAAAACATAATGCATGTAACAAACAGTTACATGACCTACAGCATGCTCAAGCAAGGTAATGTTTCAGTCATTTTCTGACTCTCCAAGTCCGGGCTCTGGCTGGGCCACTCAAGGACATTCAGAGACTTGTCCCGAAGCCACTCCTGCGTTGTCTTAGCTTTGTGCTTAGGGTCGTTGTCATGTTGGAAGGTGAACCTTCATCCCAGTCTAAGGTCCTGAGCGCTGCAGAGATGGTTGTCCATCTGGAAGGTTCTCCCATCTCCACAGAGGAACTCTGGAGCTCTAATACAGTGACATCAGGTTCTTGGTCACCTCCCTGACCAAGGCCCTTCTCCTCCAATTGCTCAGTTTGGCAGGGCGGACAGCTCTAGGAAGAGTCTTGGTGGTTCCAAACTTCTTCAATTTAAGAATGATGGAGGCCACTGTGTTCTTGGGGACCTGCAATGCTGCAGACATTTTTTGGTACCCTTTCTCCATTATCTGTGCCTCGACACAATCCTGTTTCGGAGCTCTACGGACAATTCCTTCGACCTCATGGCTTGGTTTTTGCTCTGACATGCACTGTCAACTGTGGGACCTTATATAGACAGGTGTGTGCCTTTCCAAATCATGTCCAATCAATTGAATTTACCATAGGTGGACTCCAATCAAGTTGTAGAAACATCTCAAGGATGATCAATGGAAACAGGATGCACCTGAGCTTAATTTCGAGTTTCATAGCAAAGGGTCTGAATACTTATGTAAATAAGGTATTTCTGTTTTTAATTTTTAACAAATTTGCAAAGATTTCTAAAAACCTTTGTCATTATGGGGTATTGTGTGTAGATTGATGAGGAAAATGTTTTATTTAATACATTTTAGAATAAGGTTGTAATGTAACAAAATGTGGAAAAAGAGAAGTGGTCTGAATACTTTCCGAATGCACTGTACATTCAGCCTTTTGTGAATTGAAGGAAATGTATTAAACACAGAGTGACGAAAGATACATTATTTTGTATGGTTTTTTCCCAATTTTTTCTAGGTACTCTTTTTGTAGATGCCTGCTTCCCCTTAGCATCCATGAATACACGATAGCTAATGTTAGCTAGGCTAGGGCTTAGGATTAAGGTTAGAGTTAAGTTTAGAAGTTAGATTAAAGGGTTAAGGTGAGGGGAAGGATTAGCTAAAACGGTTAGGGGAAGGGTTAGCTAACAGGCTAAGTAGTTGCAAAGTAGCTAAAAAGGTAGTCGAAAAGTTGCTAAATTAGCTAAAATGCTTAAGTTGTCTTTGATCAGATTTGAACTTTTTTTAAAATTTTTATTTAACCTTTATTTAACCAGGTAAGCCAGTTGAGAACAAGTTCTCATTTACAACTGCGACCTGGCCAAGATAAAGCAAAGCAGTGCGATAAAAACAACAACACAGAGTTACATATGGGGTAAACAAAACATAAAGTCAAAAATACAACAGAAAATATATATACAGTGTGTGCAAATGTAGTAAGTTATGGAGGTGAGGTAATAAATAGGCCATAGTGCAAAATAGTTACAATTTCGTATAATACTGGAATGATAGATGTGCAAAAGATGATGTGCAAATAGAGATACTGGGGTGCAAATTAGCAAAATAAATAACAATATGGGGATGAGGTAGTTGGTTGGGCTAATTTCAGAAAGGCTGTGTACAGGTGCAGTGATCGGTAAGCTGCTCTGACAACTGACGCTTAAAGTTAGTGATGGAGATAAGAGTCTCCAGCTTCAGAGATTTTTGCAGTTCGTTCCAGTCATTGGCAGCAGAGAACTGGAAGGAATGGCGGCCAAAGGAGGTGTTGGCTTTGGGGATGACCAGTGAGATATACCTGCTGGAGCGCAGACTACGGGTGGGTGTTGCTATGGTGACCAATGAGCTAAGATAAGATGGGGATTTGCCTAGCAGTGATTTATAGATGACCTGGAGCCAGTGGGTTTGGCGACGAATTTGTAGTGAGGGCCAGCCAACAAGACCGTACAGGTCACAATGGTGGGTAGTATATGGGGCTTTGGTGACAAAACGGATGGCACTGTGATAGACTACATCCAATTTGCTGATAAGGGTGTTGGAGGCTATTTTGTAAATGACATCGCCAAAGTCAAGGATCGGTAGGATAGTCAGTTTTACGAGAGCATGTTTGGCAGCATGAGTGAAGGAGGCTTTGTTGCGAAATAGGAAGCCGATTCTAGATCTAACTTTTGATTGGAGATGCTTAATGTGAGTCTGGAAGGAGAGTTTACAGTCTAACCAGACACCTAGGTATTTGTAGTTGTCCACATACTCTAGGTCAGACCCGCCAAGAGTAGTGATTCTAGTCGGGTGGGCGGGTGCAAGCAGTGTTCGGTTGAAGAGCATGCATTTAGTTTTACTAGTGTTTAAGAGCAGTTGGAGGCTACGGAAGGAATGTTGTATGGCATTGAAGCTCGTTTGGAGGTTTGTTAACACAGTGTCCAATGAAGGGCCAGATGTATACAAAATGGTGTCGTCCGCATAGAGGTGGATCCGAGCGTCACCAGCAGCAAGAGCGACATCATTGATATACACAGAGAATAGAGTCGGCCCGAGAATTGAACCCTGTGGCACGCCCATAGAGACGGCCAGAGGTCCAGACAACAGGCCCTCCGATTTGACACATTGAACTCTATCTGAGAAGTAGTTGGTGAACCAGGCGAGGCAGTCATTAGAGAAACCAAGGCTATTTAGTCTGCCAATAAGAATGCGGTAGTTGACAGAGTCGAAAGCCTTGGCCAGGTTGATGAAGACGGCTGCGCAGTACTGTCTTTTATCGATCGCGTTTATAATATCGTTTATAATATCTTGCAACCTTTGGGTTGCTAGATATCCATGTTATATGCCCGACCAACCACCCTACATTTTCATTTTTGCCTTCAGTAACCATGTGTCTTATGTAACCATACCAAACTTAACATAAACAATATATACAAAAGTATGTGGACAGAATTGGAACCATTTCCCTGTTTGACCGCTAGGTTTTATGGGTATTATGACTCATACTGTGGTACTCTATTCTCATTCACGATTGGCAGTGATGATGGCCTATTTTGACATTAGGTATGCCTAATTTGGTGTGTGAGGGTATCAAAAATAGAGACAACATGTGTGGGCATAGGCAGACATTGCAGTTGGAGGATGCATTTTATGCATATTTTATAATAATATTGATTAGGCTACATCTGGCAGTACAAAACTTTGATCAAGAAATGATGTAATAAATAAATTGTGCTCCTGCACCTAAAAAAATAATAGCACTACACTACTGGATAAGATTGTTGCTCATGAGGCATTTCTAAGTTACATTCTTGAAGTATCAATGGATAATAATTTAAAAGTAAAAAAAATTGGTGTACCCTCTCCCCCTCTCTCTCCCTCCCTCTCACTCTTCTATCCCTCTCTTTCTCGCCCTCTCTCTCTCTCGCTCTCTTTATTCTCTAATCCTCTTTATATTACAGAGGATGGAACACAGTGTATTTGTGTAACTGCAGGGAGAACATTAAGGACCATGTTGAGGATTAATTAAGCCACTCCCTGTTGCCAAACGAAGTTGAACCTCAACACAGGGCATCCCTATAAGGTCACGATGGGTTGTGTGCAAGGACGGTTAGCTAGCTCAATCGCAGTCCACGGGGGCATCATGGTTGTGTAAGGATCGTAGGTAATGCTTTTCTATGGAAGAAAGGCCTTGTTCTTTGTGGGACGAAGTTTTCACTGTGAAGAGTTAATGTCACATGGTCAGGTGTAGGCTTGCGTTCATCGGGAGCGTCTGCTAAATGATCCCATATCTGAATTGTGTTTCTAGCCTCAACCGTTCTACCAATGTCACTCAAAAGCACCTTAACTATAGGTTAGGCTTCAAGTGAGGCCTACCTTTCTGCCATGTAGTGGGGGAGGGGCAAATTCATTAATTGTTAATTGGATTAGGGTTAGGGTTATGTCTAGGGTTGAGGCCCTAACCCTATCTTCAACTCCATTCCCAGCTCAACCCTAACCCTAACCTGACAGACAAACAGACAGACAGGCAGGCAGACATTCAGACTCTAGGGTTAGGGTAATGGTTAGGGTTGAGGTTGGAGTTAGGGTTGAGACAGGATATGGGCAAGATGTTAGGGTTAGGTTAACGGCTAGGATTAGGGTTGAGCCAAGATGTGGAGATGAAGCGAGAGTTAGGGTTAGTGTTAGGGGCCTCCCGAGTGGCACTGTGCCACTAGAGATCCTGGTTCGAGTCCAGGCTCTGTTGCAGCCGGCCCGCGACCGGGAGACCAATGGGGCGGCACAAAATTGGCCCAGCGTCGTCCAGGTTAGGGGAGGGTTTGGCCGGCAGGGATGTTCTTGTCCCATCGCACGCTAGCGACTCCTGTGGCGGGCCGGGCGCAGTGCACGCTGACACCAGGTGTACGGTGTTTCCTCCAACACATTGGTGCGGCTGGCTTCCGGGTTAAGCGGGCATTGTGTCAAGAAGCAGTGCGGCTTGGTTGGGTTGTGTTTCAGAGGACGCACGGCTCTCGACCTTCGCCTCTCCCGTTGCAGCGATGGGACAAGACTGTAACTACCAATTGGATACCACGAAATTGGGGAGAAAAGGGGGTACAAATAAAAATAAATAAAGGGTTAGGTGAGGGTTGAGCCGAAATATGGACTTGAAGCTAGAGTTAGGGTTAGGGCCTCAACCCTAGACCAGTGGCCATTGGTGCCGTTCAAGATTAGGGAGGACAAATTATTTTAATGAGCATGGCCTTATTTCTATTACAGCATATTGGATGACTGTCATTCCTATTCCATTCACCCAGCTCAATGTAACATCGATAGATTTAAGCTACTACATGATACTCGAATTTACCCTATACCCATCATAAGGTTGCTACAACCTAGCCTACAAATGAAAGTTTAGAATGTAGGTGCACAGGTTGAGATACAAATTGGAGTAATCACGGTGACAAACAGTGACACATTCAATACTGCCTTGCACACTTTTGCCTGCATCTAGCTGATCTGGGGTGTAATCATTAGTCCAAAAAGTTGTAAAATGTTCAGTTTTGCAACTATAACGGGAGTTTCTATTGGACAAATTCAGGTAGGTCCCCCCCCGTTTCATTCCATTTGCTTCCATTTAAGAAAGGTTTTGCAACAGAATCGGTGGAATGAATACACCTTTGATCACCCGCACACACAGTTCACTTTCATAGCAGCCATATACAGCACAATCACTTGCTCGTTGTATAATTCCTTCTTGCATCTACGCGCTCTCCTCCTCTCATCTTTTCCATTTGCTTGTGGACTTCAGTGCTATTGCTATTACAGCGGATGACGGAGCAGAAAGAGCGTGGAAAGTGGAAATGGACAGTGAGGAAGAAGAAAATAAGATGAGTGTAGACGGAAGGGGTGTGGTGAGGAAGATTGGCGTGAAATACAAAACGAAAACAAAACGTACTCCGGTAGCTCAAAACTTGAACCTGATGAGAGTGAGAATGAATTTCTTGCTGTGGCAGGTGCGGTGAAGACTGCAGAGTTCGGGCCTCCTCCCGAAAATGACAAGCGGGAGTGAGATATTTGGAGAGAGTGGATCTTTGCCTTCTGGCTGATCCATATGTGGTGTCAGGATAGGTGGAGAAAAGGTTGGGGACAGTTGAATCGGTGAAAGTAACTTGAAGTGGACTCCTGATTATTTTATGTGTGTCTTCTGTCCAGAGGGAGCGGGTGCTCCGCACCACGCGCCTCGGGACAAGACCTGTGACGCTGTTGAAAGGAGTGGCAATAAGTGTTAAGGACCAACTAAAATTCCCGGTGTCTGTGAAGCCCACCTTTGGTGCGACGCAGACCCGGTGGAGAGTGTGGTGAAACAGAAGACACTGTCTGGCCTGCTGAGTTTTGATACGACAAAATCAAATTAGGATGTGTCAGTTATCCTGTGATAACTTTGTCCCGAACCCATTATGGTGTTTTAGGTGCCAAGCTTATGGTCATGTTGCAGCAGTGTGTATAAGGGAGATTCCTAGATGTTAGAAGTGTGCAGGACAGCATGAGACAAAGGAATGTGTAGTATCGATAGAAACAAATCTGTGCGTTAACTGAAGGGGTACCCATTGTGCTGGAGATCAGAAGTGTCCAGTGAGAGAAAGGCAGGTCGAGGTTGCCAGTATCAGAGTAGTACAGAAGGCTGAGTACTGCTGAGGCAGTGAAGAGAGTAGTAGAGGAAGATGGGTCCAGGGAAAGGGATCCTAAGAGGCTCCCTGTGAGTATGCCGAGGCCAATAGAGAGTGATAGGAATAACATGTGTTTCAGTAAGGTTGGCTTCTTAGCGTTCATAGCCATGGTTATCAACTGTACCACAGAAATGGAACGTAAATCACAGAAAATAAATATTAGGGTGGCAACTGCAGATAAGTACTTGGGTGTACGAGAGTTTACTGCAGAGGAGTTACAAGGTGTGTTCAACGATATAGTCCCGTCCTCCCAGGCTGCCGGCCTGGTGTAGGATCAGATAGGGCCAAATAGTGGAATAGTGGTGAGGTTTTAATGGGTGTTAGATTTTTCTTCCCTATTCCCCTGTCCTTTTCCCTTCCCTTTTGTGTAATGAATTCACACTCCAAAACAGTAGGCGGAAACACAGGGCTAGATAAGAAAAATAGATTAATAGGGAGGCTGTGACCGGCTTCACACTCCAGTACAGTAGGTGGCGGTGTATGCACCTTTCAGTTGGTTGTGATCCGCCAATACAAATTTGAAGAAGAAGAAGAGACCAGAGGGGGTGGAGGAAATGGCGACTGTGCTTGAATCTGAAAGTGCGGCAAGTGAAGTGTGTGACAATGAATGGAAAATAGTGAAATCAGAGAATGGAACAAAACAAGCAAAAGCTGTAGTAGAAGACAAGGACCGGTCTAATGATGCATTTCTTATTGGACTGCGGTTTTTGAACAAGTAGATTCATTTGTGAAATCCATTTGTAATATCGAGGACCGTGAAGAAAGCAGTTAGAAAGGTAGATTCAATCAAGGTGACTAGAAGCAGCCTTGTTCTGGTTAATTGTGTTGATGAAGAACAGAAGAAGAGTGCACTGGATCTGGCAAAATTGTCCACGTCAGAAGGAACACGTATTGTATCTTGAGAGCATGGAGCCTGCCAAAGGAGTTATAGCTGGAGTCTTGTTGGATATACACTACCAGTCACAAGTTTGGACACACCTACTCATTCAAGGGTTTTTCTTTATTTTTACTATTTTCTACGTTGTAGAATAATAGTGAAGGCATCAAAACTATGAAATAACACATATGGAATCATGTAGTAAACAAAAAAGTGTTAAACACATCAAAATATATTTTATATTTGAGATTCTTCAAATAGCCACTCTTTGCCTTGATGACAGCTTTGCACACTCTTGGCATTCTCTCAACCAGCTTCACCTGGATGCTTTTCCAACAGTCTTGAAGGAGTTCCCACATATGCTGAGCACTTGTTGGCTGCTTTTCCTTCACTCTACCATCCGACTCATCCCAAACCATCTCAATTAGGTTGAGGTCGGGGGATTGTGGAGGCCAGGTGATAGATTAATTTGTATTTTAAGAATAATGACTAAAGGATTTCACCCCAAATACAGTATAAATGTGTGATCGGTGTTAGAGTTATAATGTAGTGTCAACCCACTAACAGAGGGGGAGGAGTTAGAAACTGCTGAGAAAGCATTCCAGGGTGAAGGGGACTGAGAAGCTGTGTAAAGGTGGGCGGAGCAAAGTGCCTTTGTGTGTCAGGGGGTATACATTCACATTACATTTTAGTCATTTAGCAGACGCTCTTATCCAGAGCGACTTACAGGAGCAATTAGGGTTAAGTGCCTTGCTTAAGGGCACAGACAGATTTTTCACCTAGTCGGCTCGGGGATTAGAACCAGCGACCTTTCGGTTACTGGCACAACGCTCTTACCCACTAAGCTAGGTATAAAGGCTGTGTATGTATTTTTTGGCGCCAGAGCTCCCCATGAATAAAAATACAGATCATTCTTGCTGGTTATGGACCTTTGTTTAATTCATGATTAAACCAGAGAATTTACACCCTCTGGGAATTACTCAGAGCATTAGGTTTGATTAATTAGAGATATAAATTCTCGTGACAAATGGTCCTTCGGGCGGAGCTCAAACTACGTCTTTATCGTTCTGAGGACACCGAAAACCGTGCACGGGCGGATGATAGCATCCGTATAGAATAGACCTGGCCTTCGACGTTAAGGTTATAAATAGGCCGGTGATGAATCTTATGAACGATAAAGACGTTAATGAGATTGAAAAAGCATTTAAATCCGAACTGCAAGGAGAAGGTCAGTAATTTTTATTCATGGATTTTGGTGTGATTATTTGAACTTGTATGAGAATAATAATTATTGTGAAGGGCAGAGAATAGTTACCAAAATCTCATAAGAGAATTATAAAGGAAGGAAGAAGGGTCCGGAATTGACTCTGGGTAGATAGCTATTACCAAAATAAACTAGTTAATATTGAGATTGTACGAGATACAGTCTTTACAATATAAACAGGAAGGGAGATAATTATCGTCGTGTGAGATAGATACATTAAACAAGTCGAGAGTAATAAACAGCTGGGGATTTGCTCTAACTCTGTCTATTTCATAAAACTGGAGCAGTTACGACCTCTTGGTTACGGATAGTGTTAGTAAAAATCGTATAAGGTTGTATAAATGTGAGACCTAATGATCCATCGAAATACGTGATAATTGTTTCAAGGGAGGGACTAAAATAGGTCGCGTGAGAAAAAATGGTTGTCCCATCCGTTTCATGAAACTGGTGTCTTAAAAACTCTGGGTTACGGGTTGAATAATTTAAATGGTTTATTACAAAAGCAGATCATAACATTTTTCATAAGTCGCACCATTAATAAGTCCCAAAGGAAATAATTCTTGATTGAATTATTACTAAAACGGGGGGATTTCTTATTTTGCTACCATGGGAAATAAATATTCTAAATAGGTCAGAGATTTAACGGGGGATGAAAGATATATGATAGGAAGAGATCGAAGGAATATGTTTTATGAATCCATTTGGGAGAAGAGGTATGGATTTATTGGGCATCTCGATGTGGAGAAATTAGAGGCTAAACTGTGGAACGGATTTGAAGAAACAGCGAGGGGAGGGGCTAGACACAGCGAGAGTATGGCTTTTGGAGAGTCAGGAAAGACTAGAGAATTTTGCTAGAGAGTGTAAGGCCCCGTGTAAATACTGTAACAAAACAGGTCATAACCATCGCGACTGCAGAGCTAAGGGAAAGGGCAATGTCCGGGAAATGATAGTCTATTTTTTGGTTCCACGGGTAAAATGTTTGAAGAAGTAATTTGTGTCGATTAAGAATTGGCTAAAAACACCACGAAGCGATTATTTGAGAGGTACCTATACATTTCCAACGATATATACGTATGAACTTTGAAAGTAGAGAATATTTACATTTGCATTTTTTGGTCATTTAGCGGACGCTCTTGTCCAGAGCGACTTGCAGGAGCAATTGGGGTTGGGTGCCTTGCTCGGGAGCACATCTGCAGATTTTTCACCTGGTCGGCTCGGGGATTGGAACCGGCGACCTCTCGGTTGCTGACACGGTGCTCTTGGTTACTGGGCTACCTGCCGGCCCATATGAGTTTAAGGTTGTGCCGTTGTTTGATTATGTGATAAGGTTATGTGATAAGGTTTAATGGGTAATCAGACCATAACTAATGTGGTTGTAGAAGTAATGTATAAATAGTAGAGAGCCAATAGAGGGTTCCATTGAACTATTATGTTTTGTTGGGCATTTGAATGGCATAAGGTGAAATCTGTGTGTATGAGTGAATTCAACGGCTGGTATGAATGGTAACCGGATACTACTGAGTATTTGGTTTGTTGATGTTGAATGGAAGATTTGAAGCGTGGTTGGGGTTAAATAGAAAGACTCACTTATTCAATAGGGAATGGGTGTAGGGAGAGAGAGTTTTTATGTGTATTAAAAGTTGAATTAGATAGCTTTAGAAGTATTCTAGATAGGTCTATGAAAATATGTTACAAGTACGAATTACATTATTTCCTAAGAAGGAAGATGATTAGGGCAGGTCCCCGCGCCTCCCCCGTTGTGTAGGAAGGAGCAGGGGGGAGGGGTGAGAGACAGTACATAGTTCAGATGATAGGAATATCATTAAATGTATGCTTATCAACGATATCAAGTATTTGTTTTATTAATTAGGGCCGAATCAGAGAGAACAGTTAAAGAAATTGAATAGCGAACTGAAATGGCGATAGAGCTGTGAAAATTGAGTTGAGGACAAAGGAGAATAATTTATTGCTCTGGTTAGCGGGAAAAAATAGAGACAGTCCAGCGAGTTAGATTGAGCTGTAAGATTTCAAGTAGAGGTCTAAATACTTGACTGGAAGGAAGTGCTTTGATGAATTCAAATGGTTATTACTTTATTGTATAGGTTGGGTAACACCAGTGGTGTATGAAAATAAGTGGTGAATTCTAAAACGATAATTTGGTTTCGTTACGTGAACAATGGGATATCGTTTTTACTATTAGGATGATGGATTGAATATGTCAAGATCGTCAGGGAGAGACCAATGCGCAGCGTGTTGAGCGAACATGTTTACTTTATTAAATTAAAGCACGAACAAAACAACAAACGACTCGTGAAGTCCACGGTGACAATGACCGAACACGGAACAAGAACCCACAAACACAAAAGGAAAACAGACAGTATAAATATGGCTCCCAATCAGAGACAACCAGCCAACAGCTGACACTCGTTGCCTCTGATTGGGAGTCACTCAGGCCAACATAGAAATACACAACCTAGAACCCCCAACATAGAAATAGAACACATAGAATGAACACACCCTGGCTCAACATATAGAGTCCCAGAGCCAGGGTGTGACAGAATAAACATTGGTTATAAGTATGAAGTTATTAAACAATAGGTTTATATTTTAAAAACATCAATGCAACAGGTTGCAATGATTAAATTAATAGAAAGGGGTTATAGGGTTATATTAGAAGGTGTAGTGAACTTAATGAAACGTGGTATTATATAGTGTCTTCCAGGATTGATGGAAGTCTCCTATAGCATTATGTTAAGGGAATGCCTGGGATAAAATATAATGTCTTACTTACACGGAGTATGTGATTGTATTGGCTAATGAATGAAATATGACATTTACAGGGGCGAAAGGAACAATAGAAGGGGAGACAGATTTTCCTATGGTGTTGGTAAAATAATTGATAATGGATCATTTGAGATGAGATCACATGGAGCAGATTTAGGGGTTCAATAATCATTGTGAGATTAGTTATGAGGAATTCGATTGATACAAACGATTATTGATGAGTTAGGACTGGGGATATCTGTATCATGTTTTGTGTGTGCTTACCATCTTTAGATTACTGAGGTTAATTGAAGGTTAACAAAATGTATAACCAGGAGAAAGAGATGAGCTTATCTCATTGGAATGTTGCCCAGGGCTAGGGGGAGCAGTATTGAAGTTAGGCAGTATTTAGGTCATAAAAGTGAGCTACCAAATTAAGTGGGGCCTAGCTATCTTTGATTGTTGTTTTTCAATTGGGTTTTTCAAATAAAAAACAACACACCCAGTATGATGTTTATAAAGGGTTGTTATGTTGAATGTAGGGGATTTTCAACAGTTCATAGGTGGTGTTTACTATGCTGTGGGATTGAACGGTTTGTTGGGTGATATTGGAAACATTAAAATAACAGAAGAGGGAGAGAGCTTTCCCTGAATGAAAGATACCTGTTGCTAGTAAATTGTACTAATCTTGGATTACTTTTACGGGATAGAAGTAAGTTGAGATATTATCAAATGTTGTCATTTACATTTCATTTTTATTATGCTTTAATAAACAACAAGTTGGTATTTGAAACTAAATTAATGCAATGAGCTGCAGTAATCAGAGGAAGGCACAATCTAATGCGAAACAGCTATTGCCTAGATCATTGATTTAGTAATAAGATCAGGAAGATAGTAGTAATAGGAAGCTGGATAGGATAATTTAAGATAGGGACTAGCTGTCCAGAAATAGATGAAGAATGATGAGCTTTTTGGGAATGGTGACTGCTGTAAAGCTTGGGTACTCCATTATGTACTGCATACTGGTAAATTAAGTGATCTTATCTATGGGAAGGCAATGGCAGCCCATGGTAAAATCATTTGGAACTCTGAGGAGGAAGAACAATTTATGAATAGGAAAAAGTTGCTCACTTCCCAAACAGTCTTAGCTTTTCCTACATATAACAGGGATTTTACCCAAATGGTAGAGAGTAAAGAGGGATATGACATTGGTCGTGATTTAAAGATGGTGATGAGGGAGTTTGTTTTTGGTGGGCTATTAGATATAACTGGGTTAATCACAAACATAGAGTTTTTATTCTTTGTTGCTAGGCAGAGGACTTAGGTGACCTAGGGTAGAAGTGCTTGCTCTTACATCAATCCATGGCTGTCTTTTGTCTCTCTTCAAACATTGTGAAGGGAGCGGCACCAGGGTTGAGCAGAGTACAGGCTAAAACCTGTCTCTCCTTTGCTATCTTCTTGATTGATTACAGCATGAAGGGGGGTTTTGTGTTAGGTTTTAAAGATTTAAGTATGGACCTGTCATGTCCAACCATCAGTCTTCAGGTCAAGCCCGGGAGAGCCGGGGTAGAACAGAGTTTGAACTAAACATGAGTGTTTTTACAAGATAAGAGATTGATTGATTGGATTACTATTGATTCTGAACTGAATGAAAGTCGAATTTAGCCACCATAAAAGACAAAGGAAGTGGGAGGAGCAATAAAGAAGCAAGGGACAGTCTCAAAAATAAATAAGGGATGGAAATTGGATGATAAATTACCAATATTACCTAAGTGATTGTTTAGGTAGGTGGTAATATTGACACATGAGCAGAACTATGTGTCAAGAGGGGGGAAGAGGCTAGTGGTAGGATTAAATAATATACGAAGGAGAGGACAAAATACTTTTTAAAAAAAACATTTTTTTTTAGATACAGTCTAGAAAGAGAATACTGATGTGAGCGGTATGTCAGAGGTTTTGTGTCCCACAGGTGAACTTAAGGAGAAGGTGACCCACTCTATCTAACCAGGTGACTGGTGAGCATCCAGTCCCTAAAGAAGAAAGACTGGAAGCAGGCCTGTTGGAAAGGGCCCTATCAGGTGATATTGGTCACTGCCTTTGCCATTAGAATAGCAGAAAGAGCAACCTGGGTCCACGTTACCCACTGCAAAAGGTAAGAACACATACAAGCACCACTGAACACACGCAGAGTTAGAGAGAATAACTGGACCAATAGGGTCTGGGGATCACCTCTGTTAACGAAGATCTCCTACCCCGACCTATCATCACTGTAGTGTGTTCTCAGGGTGTGAGTATGGGGTGATATCAAGCAGAAAGACTGAAGACAGGAGAGGGTTGGCGGTTTTTGGGAATAGGGGTAACTTGAGCTGCATCATAGTCTCGGCAATGGTCTTGATATGTCAAGATCCACCACCAATTACGCTATGCCCTTACCATTGTTAAGAAGTAAAAGAGAAGAGAAGCGACCTGACATACTGACCGTCAAGGACGAGTGGCCTACAAAATGGGAGTCAGAGAAGGGCAGACTGTCGGATTCAGAATAAGGGTTAGGGACGTAGCCAATGGGTGGGGTACATGTCAATAAGCAAGCAACGTGGGATTATAGAATCCCATTGTATTTATGTTCAGCTCCCTCTGCGGATTGTTCCTGGGCTCAGGTGTTTAGACATACTGGGGGATGGCGATATAAGATGGGGGGGGGGGCTGGACGTCCAGATGGAGGATAAGAAGGTATAACGACATCCCCACGGAGATGGTAGTAACAATAGTAAAGGTCACTAAAGAGGACATGAAAAGAACTTACTGGGCTTGCGCGGACGAATACGGACGCGATACCTGTCTACGATTACATTTGGTGGAGTCGAAAGAGATGGAGGGCCCAGGTCCTGTCATTGATCCATTAATAGCGATTGACCGAGTAAATCAGTCAAAGGATGACGGAGTCAATTCAACTAACCCGTCCACGATGAAAGATTTTCTCCTCCAAGAATGGAACCAAGGGGAAGTAGAGGGAGTCCCGGATGAAAATCTCTGGTTAAAGTGGATGAAGTACACTGCTAGGGCCTTGGGGGAGACCAATTGTTATGCATGCTTCATTGGGCGACCGACAATGTTGACCGCCCCAATGCCAAAGGAAATTTGTACCTATGTATTAGACCTGGGGTCCAATCAAAAAGAGCACAATTGCACAGGAATTGGGCTAGTAAAGTTGACTTACTCGGCTAGTCCACCTAGGTTCACTTTAACTCCTGGCGAATACCAGTGTTACAGACATAGAAATGGCACCCGTAACTTGGGTGATTTTGATGGCTGTAAGGAGATAATTAATGTGAATGATTTAGATAGGGGAGGGGATTTTTTTTTTAGTGAACCTTACTATCCCTCTGACTGATGTGTGGTGGGCATGTACTAACAAAGGGAGCATTCGACAGACATTACCAGAAGGATGGGTGGGTACTTGTGCCCCAGTATTGTTGGTCCAAACCTGTAAGAATTAGTCATCAAAGACCAGTGACAGGAAGAATAATCAGGAGGAGAAGAAATATAGGTCAGGAAGGAAATAACCCAATTTGGATAGATGGTATAGGCAAACCCAGGGGTGTTCCAGACTAATACAAAGCTATGAATCAAATATGGGAGGGTTTTACCACAACATTTTTCTGGTGGGTGACAATAAACAAGAATGTGGATTGGATAAATTATATCTATTACAACCAACAACGATTTATTAACCAGACTAGAGATGCAGTAAAGGGGATCTCCGAGCAATTATCCGCCATCCCACTCATGACTTAGTAAAAGAGGTTGGCTCTAAATCAGGCAGAAAGGGCCAATGTCTATAGAATGATAAGCCATTGTTGCACATTTATCCCTAACAACACCACACTGGATGGGACAGTCACCAGAGCTCTTGCAGAATTAACTGCACTAAGTGAAGAATGAACTGAGAACTCAGAAGTTAGTACATCGTGGATAGGGTGGTTTAATGAAATGTTTGGTAAATGGAAAACCATAGCAGCCACCATCTTAGGGGCGGTCAGTGTTTGTATGGGTATTCTTGTATTATGTGGTTGTTGTCTTGTTCCCTGTGTCCGAGGATTGGTGAGTAAGGCGTTGGTGAAATGCAGTATCTGATGGATGACGAGGATTTTGACCCTGAAAGACCGCCATTGGATGAAATGTTTATTAGTTCTGACGTAATCTCTGAGATTAATCATGCTTGTAAAATACATTTATCCTGAATGTGAAAACATTTAGTCAAAGGGGTGGATTGATAGATTAATTTGTATTTTAAGAATAATGACTAAAGGATTTCACCTCAAATACAGTATAAATGTGTGAACGGTGTTAGAGTTATAATGTAGTGTCAACCCACTAACAGAGGGGGAGGAGTTAGAAACTGCTGAGAAAGCATTCCAGGGTGAAGGGGACTGAGAAGCTGTGTAAAGGTGGGCGGAGCAAAGTGCCTTTGTGTGTCAGGGGGTATAAAGGCTGTGTATGTATTTTTTGGCGCCAGAGCTCTCCATGAATAAAAATACAGATCATTCTTGCTGGTTACGGACCTTTGTTTAATTCATGATTAAACCAGAGAATTTACACCCTCTGGGAATTATTCAGAGCATTAAGTTTGATTAATTAGAGATAGAAATTCTCGTGACACCAGGTCATCTGATGCAGCACTCCATCACTCTCCTTCATGGTAAAATAGCCCTTACACAGCCTGGAGGTGTGTTGGGTCATTGTCCTGTTGAAAAACAAATGATAGTCTCACTAAGCCCAAACCAGATGTGATGGCGTATCGCTGTAGAATGCTGTGGTAGCCATGCTGGTTAAGTGTGCCTTGAATTCTAAATAAATCACAGACAGTGTCACCAGCAAAGCACCCCCACACCATAACACCTCCTCCTCCATGCTTTACAGTGGGAAATACACATGCCGAGATCATCCGTTCACCCACACCGCGTCTCACAAAGAGACAGAGGTTAGAACCAAAAATCTCCAATTTGGACTCCAGACCAAAGGACAAATTTCCACCGGTCTAATGTCCATTGCTCGTGTTTCTTGGCCCAAGCAGCTCTCTTCTTATTATTGGTGACCTTTAGTAGTGGTTTCTTTGCAGCAATTCGACCATGAAGGCCTGATTCACACAGTCTCCTCTGAACAGTTGATGTTGAGATGTGTCTGTTACTTGAACTCTGTGAAGCATTTATTTATGCTGCAATTTCTGAGGCTGGTAACTCTTATGAACTTATCCTCTGCAGCAGAGGTAACTCTGGGTCTTCCTTTCCTGTGGCGGTCTCATGAGAGCCAGTTTCATCATAGCGCTTGATGGTTTTTGCGACTGCATTTGAAGAAACTTTCAAAGTTCTTGACATTTTCCGGATGTCTTAAAGTAATGATGGACTGTCGTTTCTCTTTGCTTATTTGATCTGTTCTTGCCATAATATGGACTTGGTCTTTTACCAAATAGGGCTATCTTCTGTATACCACCCATACCTTGTCACAACACAACTGATTGGCTCAAACGCATTAAGAAGGAAATAAATTCCACAAATGATATTTTAACAAGGCACACCTGTTAATTAAATGCATTCCAGGTGACTACCTCATGAATATGGTTGAGAGAATGGGCTAAGCTGTCATCAAGGCAAAGGGTGGCTATTTGAAGAATCTCAAATATAAAATATATTTTGATTTGTTTAACACTTTTTTGGTTACTACATGATTGCACATGTGTTATTTCATAGTTGTGATGTCTTCACAATTATTCTACAATGTAGAAAATAGTAAAAATAAAGAAAAACCCTGGAATGAGTAGGTGTGTCCAAACTTTTGACTGTTACTGTAGATGTTGCAGCAGTTTGTAGGAGGGAGATTCCAAGATGTGGGAAGTGTGCAGGAGGACATGGGATAGAGGATTGTGTAATTTCGGTGGATAAAGGTGTGTGTGTCAACTGTAGGGGTGCCCATGTTGCTGGGGACTGGAAGTGTCTGGTGCAAGAGAGGCAGGTTGAGGTGGCTAAAGTCAGAGTAGTGCAGAAGGTGTCATATGCTGAGGCAGTGAAGAAAGTAGAGGAGGATGGGTCAAGGGTGAGGGATCCTGAGAGGATCCCTGTGAGTAGTAGATTTGTGCAAGCACAGAGGGATCAGCCAACGAGTGATATATGCTTCAGTAAGGTTGACGTCTTAGCGTTCATAGCAATGGTTATCAACTGTACCACAGAAATGGAACGTAAATCACAGAAAATAGATATTGTGGTGGCAGCTGCAGAAAAGTATTTGGGTATACGAGATTTGACTTCAGAAGAGTTACAGGGTGTGTTGAGTGGTGGTGTCCCGTCCTCCCAGGCCGTTGGCATGGTGCAGGAGCAGATAGGGTCAAAGTAGTGGAATGGAGTAGTGGGTTTTTAATGAGTGAAGGGTTAGTTGGAAGGGTATTTTTTTGGTATGGTTTTTGTTTAGTTATTGTCTTGTTAAAAACATTTTTTATGTTTTATTTTCTTTTTGTTTCATTTTGCATCACAAAGTATAATGGTTTTATATTATTGTCCAGTTGGGGGTGGTAATGCAACATATTGGATGCCAACCACCGTTAAACTCCAAAGAAGAAGAAACCCCACAATTCAATCCATGTGTACAATCACACAGTACAGTGTAAAGCAAGCAGTTTAGCAGTTACACCGGCGAGCCCCGATGGCAATAAATTAATAAAACCGAAAGCTTACCTTGACTTGGAAGAGTTGCAGTGTTGGAAAGCCAGCTAGCTAAAATAAGTACCATTCCTCTCTGTTTGAGTCAGGTTGTTGAGTACGCTAAATTAGCTGCATTAGCTAAGTAAGTGAAAGGTAAACTAAGGCCGGGTGTACACTACACGATTTTGGAATGGATTTTGCTGTCCCAGACAAGTTTTTGAGATCAGAGACAAACTCCCCATGTTGTTTCCTACTTGGGGCGCGCGACCGCCACCGACGCTCGTTTAATGTGAGCGGGTCAGAGACGCAATCAAAGGGCTACCGATCCTGTTTTTTAGCTTTCCCAGATGTCCCGATATTTTCAAGCATGTCTGATTTTATCATCACTAAATCAGCAATGCTCTTGTAGTATGAAATGTGCAACAACAAGTTTTGAGAATGGTGAGGGCTCTCCAGAGAAGAAGCCAGTGAGATTATGTTGTTTCGAATCACCCAGAATGTGTACAGTCGTGGTCAAAAGTTTTGAGAATGACACAAGTATTGGTCTTCACAAAGTTCGCTGCTTCAGTGTTATGAGATATTTTTGTCAGATGTTACTATGGTATACTGAAGTATAATTACAAGCATTCCATAAGTGTCAAAGGCTTTTATTGAAAATTACATTAAGTTTATGCAAAGAGTCAATATTTTCAGTGTTGACCCTTCTTTTTCAAGACCTCTGCAATCCGCCCTGGCATGCTGTCAATTAACTTCTGGGCCACATCCTGACTGATGGCAGCCCATTCTTGCATAATCAATGCTTGGAGTTTGTCAGAATTTGTGGGTTTTTGTTTGTCCACCCGCCTCTTGAGGATTGACCACAAGTTCTCAATGGGATTAAGGTCTAGGGAGTTTCCTGGCCATGGACCCAAAATGTCGATGTTTTGTTCCCCGAGCCACTTAGTTATAACTTTTGCCTTATGGCAAGGTCCTCCATCATGCTGGAAAAGGCATTGGTCATCACCAAACTGTTCTTGGATGGTTGGGAGAAGTTGCTCTCGGAGGATGTATTGGTACCATTCTTTATTCATGGCTGTGTTCTTAGGCAAAATTGTCCTTGGCTGAGAAGCAACCCCACACATGAATGGTCTCAGGATGCTTTACTGTTGGCATGACAAGGTAGCACTCACCTTGTCTTCTCCAGACAAGGTGTTTTCCGGATGCCCCAAACAATCGGAAAGGGGATTCATCAGAGAAAATGACTTTACCCCAGTCCTCAGCAGTCCAATCCCTGTACCTTTTGCAGAATATCAGTCTGTCCCTGATGTTTTTCCTGGAGAGAAGTGGCTTCTTTGCTGCCCTTCTTCACACCAGGCCATCCTCCCAAAAGTCTTCGCCTCACTGTGCGTGCAGATGCACTCACACCTGCCTGCTGCCATTCCTGAGCAAGCTCTGCACTGGTGGTGCCCCGATCCCGCAGCTGAATCAACTTTAGGAGACGGTCCTGGCACTTGCTGGACTTTCTTGGGCGCCCTGACGCCTTCTTCACAACAATTAAATCTCTCTCCTTGAAGTTCTTGATGATCCGATAAATGGTTGATTTAGGTGCAATCTTACTAGCAGCAATATCCTTACCTGTGAAGCCCTTTTTGTGCAAAGCAATGATGATGGCACGTGTTTCCTTGCAGGTAACCATGGTTAACAGAGGAAGAACAATGATTTCAAGCACCACCCAAAGCTTCCAGTCTGTTATTCTAACTCAATCAGCATGACAGAGTGATCTCCAGCCTTGTCCTCGTCAACACTCTCACCTGTGTTAGCGAGAGAATCCCTGACATGATGTCAGCTGGTCCTTTTGTGGCAGGGCAGAAATGCAGTGTAAATGTTTTTTGGGGATTAAGTTCATTTTCATGGCAAAGAGGGACTTTGCAATTAATTGCAATTCATCTGAACACTCTTCATGACATTCTGGAGTATATGCAAATTGCCATCATCAAAACTGAGGCAGCAGACTTTGTGAAAATTAGTATTTGTGTCATTCTCAAAACCTTTGACCACGACTGTAGACTCGAGCAGGAGCAATGACTACTACTAGTATGCGTTTGTACTTGCCTTTAACCAAAGCCAAATTGTCAAATTGTTACAGCTCTGAAGTTCACATGCAATGTTATTCAATTTAAAATGTTGGCTAGATATTTCATCTCTATATAGCAAGCATGAATTTATGACTTAAAACGTGTATAAGGCTGCTTTGAGCCACAGCTCGTTCTAGCTATGTTAACAATCTAATCACATAATTTTTTTCTCAAGACAGCATGGTATCGAGAATCCTCACGACCAAGTGAAGAATCTTGTAGTGTGTGTCACCCCGTCTGCCAGATCGTTTAGTGTGTGCACCACTAAATTGGCAAGACAAAAAAACTACAGGAAAGACGGTTGTTTAATGTGAGAGGGTCAGCGATGTCAGGATTTTGAAATTCGTGTAGTGTGCACCCGGGATAAGAAGAAAAAGAAATGCAACAAAATATACTGTAGCTCTCCCTCTCTGCTGCTCCTCCTTAATTTCTTAAGAAAATAATTTGTTCAGGGCAGGGTGGGTGTGGAGCCAGAGACAAAAGGGGTTCAAACTGCAGAACCCAGTTCCTACATTTGAATATAAAAATAGATTTTTAGGATGACAAATCAGAGCAAAATTACTGAATGTAAGTACATTACCTTCAGATGTGACTGTATCAAACCAGTTGCCGTGATACGTTTTTTGTTGTTGTGCACTCTCCTCAAACAATAGCATGGTATTTTTTCATTGTAATAGCTACTGTAAATTGGACAGTGCAGTTCGATTAACAAGAATTTAAGCTTTCTGCCCATATAAGACATGTCTATGTCCTGGAAAGTTTGCTGTTACTTACAACAGTCATGCTAATCACATTAGCACACGTTAGCTCAACCGTCCCATATACGGGACACCGATCCCGTAGAGGTTAATAGAATGGGGAGTGAGAGAGAGAAAGGGAGGATAAAGGAGGTTGAGATAGAGACAAAAAGAGAGAGAGAGAAGAGAGTGATACGGAGAGGGGGGATTAGATAGCTAACCAATTGTGCTATTATGTGTGTTTTTTCGCATTATTTGTAATTTATTCTGTACATAATGTTTCTGCCACCGTCTCTTATGACCAAAAAGTGCTTCTGGATATCAGGACAGCGATTACTCACCTCGTATTGGACGGAAAAAAAATATTCTACGAGTCGGACTCAAATGATATTCTACAGACACCCGACAAGGCCCAAATCCCTGTCATTCGCATGAGAAAGAGACAGAGATATCGTGGACGTAGGTCGGGGTGCCTTGTAAGGATCCGATGGCGAACGAGTAATCTGCCTCTTCCATCAATCCTATTAGCCAACATACAATCATTTCAAAACAAAATGGACGACCTAAGATCAAGGATATCCTACCAACGGGACATAAAAAAATGTAATATCTTATGTTTCACCGAGTCGTGGCTGAACGATGACATGGATAACATACAGCTGGCGGGATATACTCTACATCGGCAGGATAGAACGGCTGATTCCGGTAAGACAAAGGGTGGCGGTCTGTGTATATTTGTAAACAACAGCTGGTGCATAAAATTGAATACTAAGGAAGTCTCAAGGTTTGCTCGCCGGAGGTAGAGTATCTCATGATAAGCTGTAGACCACACTATTTACCAAGAGAGTTTTCTTCTATATTTTTTGTAGCTGTCTATTTACCACCACAAACCAATGCTGGCACTAAGATTGCACTCAATGAGCTGTATAAGGCCATAAGCAAACAGGAAAACGCTCATCCAGAGGCAGCGCTCCTAGTGCCCGGGGACTTTAATGCAGAGAAACTTAAATCCGTTCTACCTAATTTCTACCAGCATGTTACATGTGCAACCAGAGGAAAGAAAACTCTAGACCACCTTTACTCCACACACAGAGACGCGTACAAAGCTCTTCCTCACCCTCCATTTGGCAAATCTGACCATAATTCTATCCTCCTGATTCCTGCTTATAAGCAAAAACTAAAGCAGGAAGCACCAGTGACTCGGTTAATAAGGAAGTGGTCAGATGACGCAGATGCTAAGCTACAGGACTGTTTTGCTAGCACAGACTGGAATATGTTCCAGGATTCTTCCGATGGCATTGAGGAGTACACCACATCAGTCACAGGCTTCATCAATAAGTGCATCGATGACATCGTCCCCACAGTGACCGTATGTACATACCCCAACTAGAAGCCATGGATTACAGGCAACATCCGCACTGAGCTAAAGGGTAGAGCTGCCGCTTTCAAGGAGAAAGAAATCCCGTTATGCCCTCCGACGAACCATCAAACAGGCAAAGAGTCAATACAGGACAAAGATTGAATCGTACTACACTGGCTCCGACGCTAGTCGGATGTGGCAGGGCTTGCAAACTATTACAGACTACAAAGGGAAGCACAGCCGCGAGCTGCCCAGTGACACGAGCCTACAAGATGAGCTAAATCACTTCTATGCTCGCTTCGAGGCAAGCAACACTGAAGCATGCATGAGAGCATCAGCTGTTCCGGATGACTATGTGATCACGCTCTCCGTAGCTGATGTGAGTAAGACTTTTAAGCAGGTCAACATTCACAAGGCCGCAAGGCCAGACGGATTACCAGGACGTGTACTCCGAGCATGCGCTGACCAACTGGCAAGTGTCTTCACTGAGTCTGTAATTCCAACATGTTTCAAGCAGACCACCATAGTCCCTGTGCCCAAGAACACTACGATAACCTGCCTAAATGACTACTGACCCGTAGCACTCACTTCTGTAGCCATGAAGTGCTTTGAAAGGCTGGTCATGGCTCACATCAACACCATTATCCCAGAAACCCTAGACCCACTCCAATTTGCATACCGCCCCAACAGATCCACAGATGATGCAATCTCTATTGCACTCCACACTGCCCTTTCCCACCTGGACAAGAGGAACACCTACGTGAGAATGCTATTAATTGACTACAGCTCAGCGTTCAACACCATAGTGCCCTCAAAGCTCATCACTAAGCTAAGGACCCTGGGACTAAACACCTCCCTCTGCAACTGGATCCTGGAATTCCTGACGGGCCGCCCCCCAGGTGGTAAGTGTAGGTAACAACACATCTGCCATGCTGATCCTCAACACGGGGGCCCCTCAGGGGTGCGTGCTCAGTTCCCTCCTGTACTCCCTGTTCACCCATGACTGCATGGCCAGGCACGACTCCAACACTATCATTAAGTTTGCCGACGATACAACAGTGGTAGGCCTGATCACCAACAACGATGAGACAGCCTATAGGGAGGAGGTCAGAAACCTGGTCGTGTGGTGCCAGGATAACAACCTCTCCCTCAACGTGATCAAGACAAAGGAGATGATTGTGGACTACAGGGAAAAAAAAGAGGACTGAGCATGCCCCCATTCTCATCGACGGGGCTGTAGTGGAACAGGTTGAGAGCTTCAAGTTCCTTGGTGTCCACATCAACAACAAACTATCATGGTCCAAACACACCAAGACAGTCGTGAAAAGCATCCTGACTGGTTGCATCACCGCCTGGTATGGCAACTGCTCGGCCTCCGACCTCAAGGCACTGCAGAGGGTACTGCGTACGGCCCAGTACATCACTAGGGCCAAGCTTCCTGTCATCCAGGACATCTATACCAGGCGGTGTCAGAGGAAGGCCCTACAAATTGTCAAAGACTCCAGCCACCCTAGTCATAGACTGTTCTCTCTGCTACCGCACGGCAAGCGGTACCGGAGCACCAAGTCTAGGTCCAAAAGGCTTCTTAACAGCTTCTACCCCCAAGCCATAAGACTCCTGAACAGCTAATCATGGCTACCCGGACTATTTGCATTGTCCCCCCCACCCCACCCCCTCTTTTTACGCTGCTGCTACTCTGTTTATTATCTATGCATAGTCACTTTAACTCTACCCACATGTACATATTACCTCAATTACCTCAACTAACCGGTGCCCCCGCACATTGACTCTGTACCGGTACCCCCTGTATATAGCCTCCCTACTGTTATTTTATTTTACTGCTGCTCTTTAATTATTTGTTATTTTTTACTTATCTATTTTTTACTCAACACTTTTTTTCTTAAAACTGCATTGGTAATTAAGGGCTTGTAAGTAAGCATTTCACTGTAAGGTCTACACCTGTTGTATTTGGCGCATGTGGCAAATAAAATTGGATTTGATTTGATTAAATAATAGAGAGAGAGAGCGGGAAGGAGGGAGAGAGGAGGGAGAAATAAAGAGATAGAATAGGCTATAATATATACATGTGTCATGAAAGGAGTGAGTGTGGATGTCTGGCCTGTCAAAGTGGTTTTATGCGCTGGCTGAACAGGGGCTGATAATTGAGTTTTTTACTCCACTGGGGCCTCATTTATAAACCTTGCGTATGCACAAAATATGCCCCAAAATATGCTGTGCGCCAGCATTACACAGCATGACAAAGAATGCCCGATGTCCACTAGATGCATCTGCGTTTTGTTTTGCGGGATGTCAAGTCCACATTTCTGTACTTGACGCACATGTTTCGCTTTTCAACTCGCTAAAACCTAGCTAGTTGGAGTCTGTGTGTGTTCTTCCGTTTGTACAACCGCATGGTAACGCAATGCACGAGTAAAAAAATATTGAACGCACTGCAGCCTAGTGCGGCAACCCCAACGTAGTGTTGTGGACTGCTCCATCGAAAATGAATGACTTCAACCGGAACGCAAAGAGTTTGATGCAGGGATAGAGTGCATGGGGAATGTATGGCGGATGGTTGGAAATGGCGGCGAGTTTTGTGGAGGAAATGGAGAAAAGGTTGGAGAAGCAACAGCTGTGCTGGAATGTGATCAATATGGGTGACAGTTCTGATGATATGGAGCGAGAGGATGAGGGTCAAGGATCTGAATGGTCTGTAGTGGAAAGACATAGGAAGAAGAGAGATCATGATACTGAAAGCAGTGGAGCGTCTAGTATAAAAAGCATAAAGAGGCCAAGGTCGGAAGCAAGATTAATAATGTGTCCGAGTGGAAAGTTGTGATGGTGTTTGATGAGACCACAGGGCCTCATTTACACCCTATCCGATTAACCAATGCCGTAGAGAAAGAGATTGATGAAGTCAAACTAGCCCGGTTCATTGGAAATGGTAGATTGCTATTATTTTGTCGTAGCCAGGCTCAGCTAGGGAAGATTCTGCAAATGGAAAAGCTTAATGGGAAGAAGATTAAAAGCCATGTCCCTGGTGCTTATGCTAGGCTGAGGGGAGTCATCACTGGGGTCCCAATATCTATGTCCATAGATGATATTAAAGAAAATGTGAAGGGAGGCAGAGTGATTGAGGCCAAAAGGTTGATCAGTAGAAAAGAGGATCAAAGAAGTGAAAGCTTATCAGTGTTGCTGAGGTTTGAGTGTGGAGGGGAACATCATTACGGTGAATGTGGGAGCAATGTGAAGGTTAAGTGTTGTAATTGTGGGGGAGAACATATGCAACATTTGGTGGATGCCAGGTGCAGAGAGTGGCTAGAGAGGCTCAGAGATACAGTGGGGAAAAAAAGTATTTAGTCAGCCACCAATTGTGCAAGTTCTCCCACTTAAAAAGATGAGGGAGGCCTGTAATTTTCATCATAGGTACACGTCAACTATGACAGACAAAATGAGAAAAAAATTTCCAGAAAATCACATTGTAGGATTTTTAATGAATTTATTTGCAAATTATGGTGGAAAATAAGTATTTGGTCAATAACAAAAGTTTCTCAATACTTTGTTATATACCCTTTGTTAGCAATGACACAGGTCAAATGTTTTCTGTAAGTCTTCACAAGGTTTTCACATACTGTTGCTGGTATCTTGGCCCATTCCTCCATGCAGATCTCCTCTAGAGCAGTGATGTTTTGGGGCTGTCGCTGGGCAACACGGACTTTCAACTCCCTCCAAAGATTTTCTATGGGGTTGAGATCTGGAGACTGGCTAGGCCACTCCAGGACCTTGAAATGCTTCTTACGAAGCCACTCTTTCGTTGCCCGAGCGGTGTGTTTGGGATCATTGTCATGCTAAAAGACCCAGTCACGTTTCATCTTCAATGCCCTTGCTGATGGAAGGAGGTTTTCACTCAAAATCTCACGATACATGGCCCCATTCATTCTTTCCTTTACACGGATCAGTTGTCCTGGTCCCTTTGCAGAAAAACAGCCCCAAAGCATGATGTTTCCACCCCCATGCTTCACAGTAGGTATGGTGTTCTTTGGATGCAACTCAGCATTCTTTGTCCTCCAAACACGACGAGTTGAGTTTTTACCAAAAAGTTCTATTTTGGTTTCATCTGACCATATGACATTCTCCCAATCCTCTTCTGGATCATCCAAATGCACTCTAAAAAACTTCAGACGGGCCTGGACATGTACTGGCTTAAGCAGGGGGACACGTCTTGCACTGCAGGATTTGAGTCCCTGGCGGCGTAGTGTGTTACTGATGGTAGGCTTTGTTACTTTGGTCCCAGCTCTCTGCAGGTCATTCACTAGGTCCCCCCGTGTGGTTCTGGGATTTTTGCTCACCGTTCTTGTGATCATTTTGACCAAGCTGCTTACCTATTGCAGATTCAGTCTTCCCAGCCTGGTGCAGGTCTACAATTTTGTTTCTGGTGTCCTTTGACAGCTCTTTGGTCTTGGCCATAGTGGAGTTTGGAGTGTGACTGTTTGAGGTTGTGGACAGGTGTCTTTTATACTGATAACAAGTTCAAACAGGTGCCATTAATACAGGTAACGAGTGGAGGACAGAGGAGCCTCTTAAAGAAGAAGTTACAGGTCTGTGAGAGCCAGAAATCTTGCTTGTTTGTAGGTGACCAAATACTTATTTTCCACCATAATTTGCAAATAAATTCATTAAAAATCCTACAATGTGATTTTCTGGATTTGTTTTCTTCTTAATTTGTCTGTCATAGTTGACGTGTACCTATGATGAAAATTACAGGCCTCTCCCATCTTTTTAAGTGGGAGAACTTGCACAATTGGTGGCTGACTAAATACTTTTTTCTCCCACTGTATACAGTAGAACAGTCATGATGTATCTTATGCAGAGGTTGTAAAACAGATTGGTGGTAGTAGGGATTTATTTGGTTTTTACATTTTATTTTCTTAGTAGTAGAGAATTAGGCAGAGCATGATTGATTGCACACTCCAGCAAAGTAGGTGGCGGCATGCACCTTAAACGTTTGTTTGCAGACTGCCATGATATCATAGAAGAAGAAGATGCGGCACATGTATAACTACAACCAATTAGCAAGTCGGAAACTTCGGAGTTCCAATTAGTATGTGAATGCGGCAACAGTTCCACTCCGCTAGCACGTCGTGGAATGCACCTTCCACGTCGTTCATTATTTTCCATAGAACGTATAGCCCCTCGTTGAAACACGTAAGAGCTTGATGAAACGTGAAGAAATCCGGTGGAGGTGGTTGAGCAACACTGGGCTATGACTGTAGCAGAAATGGATGGAAAGGTAGGGGGATTAGGAGTTGAGGAGGGCGGGATGGAGTGTAGTGGTGGAGTGGAAAAAGGTGGAGGTAGAGTAGTAAAGGTTAAGAAGAAGGGGAAGCCTGAGGAGCCTTTCCAGGTCTTGTCAGAGGAGAGTAGTGATGAGAGAGGTTCAGTTCACAGTGTTGTACTGAGAGAAGTGGAGTTCAAGGTGAAATTTAAGGACCAACGTGGAGTCACGGCGGTGAGTCAGATTGCGTTGACTAGGGATTTGGAGAGTAAAGTAGGAGAGGCTGTGTCTGCTAAAGTTCTTTGTGATGGAAGTTTGGTGGTGGTGTGTTTCAATGCTAAACAGTATGACAAGGAGCTCAAACTAAAGGTAAGGTGCATTCGGAAAGTATTCAGACCCCTTGACTTTTTCCACATTTTGTTACGTTACAGCCTTATTTTAAAATGTATTAAATATACTTTTTTCTCATCAATCTACACACAATACCCCATAATGACAAAGCGAAAACAGGTTTTTAGACATTTTTGCAAATGTACCTTGAATGTAATATGTAAATACTGATAATTAGGTATAAGTTTATAATATATCAACAGTCCTATTTGTGATTCGGACCACGAGAAGGAGAGAGAGAGCACCCAAAACATGCTCTGCGCCAGCATTACACAGCATGACAAAGAATGCCCGATGTCCACCAGATGCATCTGCATTTTGTTTTGCTGGATGTCAAGTCCACATTTCTGTACTTGACGCACGTGCTTCGCTTTTCAACTCGCTAAAAGCTAGCTAGTTGGAGTCTGTGTGTGTTCTTCCGTTTGTACCACCGCATGGTAAAGCAATGCACAAGTAAAAAAATATTGAACGCATGCGGTACACAGAACGCACCGCAGCCTAGTGCGGCACCCCCAACGTGGTGTTGTGGACTGCTCCATTGCCAAAGGCACCTAAAGGACTCAGACCATGAGAAAGAAGATTCTATGTTCTGATGAAACCAAGATTGAACTCGTTGGCCTGAAGGCCAACCGTCACGTCTGGAGAAAAGCTGGCACCATCCCTACGGTGAAGCATGGTGGTGGCAGCATCATGCTGTGGGGATGTTTTTCAGCGACAGGGGCTGGGAGACTAGTCAGGATCAAGGGAAATATGAACGGAGCAAAGTACAGAGAGATCCTTGATGAAAACCTGCTCCAGAGCGCTTAGGACCTCAGACTGGGGCGAAGGTTCACCTTCCAAAAGGACAACGACCCTAAGCACACAGCCAAGACAACGCAGGAGCTGCTTTGGGACAAGTCTCTGAATGTCCTTGAGTGGCCCAGCAAAAGCCCGGACTTGAACCTGATCGAACATCTCTGGAGAGACCTGAAAATAGCTGTGCAACGATGCTCCCCATCCAACCTGACAGAGCTTGAGAGGATCTGCAGAGAAGAATGGGAGAAACTCCCCAAATACAGGTGTGCCAAGCTTGTAGTGTCATACCCAAGAAGACTCAAGGCAGTAATCGCTGCCAAAGGTGCTTCAACAAAGTACTGAGTAAAGTCCTGAATACTTATGTAAATGTGATATTTCAGTTGTTGTTTTTTTATACATTTGCAACATTTTCTAAAAAACAGTTTTTGCTTTGTCATTATGGGGTTTTGTATGTAGATTGATGAGAAAAAAACAACAATTTAATCAATTTTAGAATAAGGCTGTAATGTAACAAAATGTGTAAAAAGTCAGGGGGTCTGAATGCTTTCCGAATGCACTGTATGCTTCATTACAGAATTTCATTCATGGTTTCTGGCAATGACATTTCAGCTGGAGCTTTTGACTTTCTCTTCCTCCTTCGTGTTCCTAAGAGAGTGACTAGAACTATTGATAAATTATCCAACCCAAATCTAATATAACAGTCCCTAGTGCTTCACGTTGAGTCTATCACTTGAATTTAAGACCCTCAATTTAGCACACACCAACAACAACTGGCAGAATGTACATTTACAGACAGGGAAATAAATATACAGTATGTACTACTAACATTGACATACATTATATTAATCTTATATTTCTAGCATTAACCTTTCTCATCACGGCCCCCATTTGTCCTTGTGTAAATGACAGATTGGTATCTCAATGCATTTTTTGTCTAAATTACTATACATTTCGCAGTGTGCAGACCTCCACACCCAACCTGATACCCCAAATAAACAATTTTGGACAAACCTAAATCAATTACTGGCACGGTTGACCACCGCCCTCGTTCTCAGCACTCATTCTTCTGGCGTTTCTTCATTTTCTTCTTCAGATAGTGTTTTAGTTCGTCCTCCCAATGGCACATGTTCAAAGTGGATGGCCCTTGATAATGTCCCGATTTCAATACATGGGGAATAATCGGATTTTCCCAAGCAGACAAATCTCTCACCTGAGTCACCACCATCCTTTACGGTCCATTGTGTTTTGTCCGTTTTCCGACCAGTACACCAGCAGCATGAGAGAAGTTTGGACTGGATCTCTCTCTATGCTCACGCCATGTGGACTCATGCTGCACTCCTGAGAGAAAAGGCAGTTGATAGGGTGAGGCTCATATTGTTCTCGGTCGAATTATCCCTTCAATGCTAGATACCATCTGTGGTCACCTTCGCCATAACCAGAACAGTTTAGTTTAGGGCATTTCTGATTCAGGAAATCCAGACAAACTATTTATGTATTCTTAATACAAATTTCTAAGAGAAATGTCAAAGAGAATAACAACACACTGTTGAAACCATTTTTGCAAATTGGCTTAAACTCCCCTATCACATTGGCGACCTCACCGCAGAGTTATAGGGTCAAGGAGTTAGAGGGCTAATCCTTAGGGAGAAATCCCGACCATACAGCAGACCCAATCTGGTGAGATTTGCATTGAAACAAGACAAAAACAAAACAAACAAAACAACAACAATACACTTCTTCCCTTTTGACATGACTCACATCGTGATTCATGTGTCCAAAAAAACCAACAACACTGCCGGTTTTAAAAAAAATTAACGAATCAGAATAACAAATACAATTAGAATTACAACCCTTGATAACTCCATAAGGAAATAATTGTATCCCATAGGGTAATTCAAGGAATAGTAAAATAGATTAGAGACAGGTTTCCCTCATTCAGGGGCAGTGCTCTCTTTCTCTCCTTCTCGTGGTCCGAATCACACATAGGACTGTTGATATATTATAAACTTCTACCTAATTATCAGTATTTACATATTACATTCAAATCTCACCCAATGATCAGGCCTCACCAGAAAGTCAGAACAGAGGTCAGAGGTCATTCAACCCCATTAAGTGAGTGTTTCTTTCCCTTTACTTCAGACTCATTATTTAAAGACATTTCAAACATTTCGTGTACCAGGTTTACATTGGGTTTTTCAGTACATTTTTTATCTGGAGAATATACATGTGTGCAACCAAAACTCTGACAATAGATACTTCAGAAAATGTCATTTGTGTGCCCTTTAAGGTGCATCCTTTCTAACCCGTGAAGAACCCACTAAAACCAAATAAAAAGACCTCACACAATAAATCAAACACGGTATTAACACCACTAACAAATATTCATAACAGGTGGGTTGTGTGTGGGTGCTGGCGTGTGTGGTAAAACGTAGGGTAAAAACAAACAAAATGTCCAGGCTTTACTTAATTTAGGAGCTCCTTTAACAGACGGATTCGGGTACCTTTATACTGTATAGTACTACAGTCTCACTAACTGCTCTCCTAAGGCACCTGCTTCAGGAAGCCTTTCAAAGGGAGAGATACAGAATCATTGGTAAACTCATCAAAAAAACTTGGTAGTGGACATTCCATCAGTCCTGGAAGAAAGAAAATAAACATGTACTTAGTTTTCACTATGCTACATTTTAATCAGTCCTAAAAAATCTTAATCTTAATCGAGCTTACTGCATCTTGGGCAGGAAGTCTTGATAAAATCATGCATATACAGAATCATACTTCAGACACATCAGATGATACCAGTGTCCCATTAAGCAGAATAGGCACCTTCTAGTCAACAATCCCAGAGCCCCTTTCTTGCAATCTTATCATTTTTACCTGTTGTATTGACATATGTTCTGTACTGACTGTCCCTGTGACATCAACTAGTCAAAATATAAAACCTGTTGTTTAACAAATCTGCTAGGTCCTTCAAAAAGTTGGTGCTGGCTTATCAGCTCAATATTCGGTACTAAAACTTTTTCTTGGATCTACTTCAATTTTGGACACAGTTCCACGTAATGGAAACAGATTATTGTTTTAGATGACATTACCTTCTTACTTAAATCACTGGTGTTACCCAAACTATAGAATCGAGTAATAATAATTGAAATAGTCAAAAACGTCTCTTATTCAATTATTCATACCTCTGTCCCAAATGCCCCACTGTGTCCCTTACAGCCTGTTTGAGTTCAGTGATTACCACTCATTTTCACTGGCGGCTTATCTATTTGTCCACAGGATAATAATAATAAGCTTATCTTTAACCCAAAAAACTGATGGCAGCCTCTAATATGATTTCAGTCCAAAGGCTAAATCCCTCTGTTAGTCATGTGACCTTGTATTGAAACATTTACTTCTTCAAATTACTAATATATTGCATTATTAGAGTGCTATCTGAAAGCAACTAATAACATATTACATTGACATACTGTCAACACTCATTGCATTTGACATCAACTGAAAGATCATGAGTACCATGAATCTTTCCATTTTACTTTCTTTATCACTGTCCTTGTTACTCTCACTAGTCTCCATATCTGTTTCCTTCAACTAAAACCCTTCTACTCTTTCCAGTAGAAAAAATCATTCTCAATCACTACTGCTAATACACACGGATCACTCTCAAACAATGTTCTGCGTTTACCCCTATTGTAAGGTTTAAAAACAAAACAAACATGATAACTTTCTCCTTATTGGAAGGCATTGTTTTCATTTTAGTCTACCCTAACAATGTTACTCTATATATTTATTACAAATCTATTACCAATACTGCTGAGGCAGTGAAGAGAGTAGTAGAGGAAGATGGCTCCAGGGAAAGGGATCCTAAGAGGCTCCCTGTGAGTATTCCGAGGCCAATAGAGAGTGATAGGAATAACATGTGTTTCAGTAAGGTTGGCTTCTTAGCGTTCATAGCCACGGTTATCAACTGTACCACAGAAATGGAACGTAAATCACAGAAAATAAATATTAGGGTGGCAGCTGCAGATAAGTACTTGGGTGTATTTATTACCAATTTCTGTTGGATATTCACTTTCTGCTTCACACTTACTGAATGTCTATTATTTTAAGATTAACATGTAATGCGACGAATTTATAAAATACAACGTTGGAGGGAGCATCTTTTTTAAGTTAGCTCTCGAGACTAGGGTTCCTTTCTGGGATCAACATGTATTATAACTGGGCTAACACTGCCTATCAGTCCACTGTAGATGGAGTGCTCTGTCCATAATAAATCTGGCACCTGAGACAGGATAGACTGGGAAACCGAGCCAGTTTCCGACTCCGTCTCGGGGAGTGGTTCAATTTTGCCTACTCAGGAATTGGTTTACAACTTCATCATTTGGGATATCAACGAAAACTCCATCGGGAGTACAATCAATTGTAGCCTTAAGTTTAATTAACAAATCTCTACATGTCCAACATTTATTGGTTCTATTTAACAGGGCATGGGTTTTGCTTCAAAATGTATTACCGGGGTGGAGGAAATCTCTTAAGCGTTTATAGTTTTATTGGTTAGGGGTAAGTCAAGTCCTGTACCTCTACCAAAAGTGGATATGCGCCAATCTTTGTCTGAGACTTTATTTCCCAGACCCTTAAGACAGTCATACAATGCTTTAACCTAATCTTTATCAAATGATCCATAAATGGACCACTGAACATTTCTCAGAATACTTTTTACACCACTTACGTACGTCTACATGTGGGTATGCAAGTTGTATATAATAGTTTTTCATTGTTACTTTATCAAATCTCTAGTAACCCATTATGCACACGTGTTCTATTCCTACAGCATATTCGGTAATAGTAATCTCTCCTTTCATATCTTCATTCACAGACACACAGAATCCCTACAAATGTTATAGATCATTCAGACACGCACCTCTTTCACACCGGGGCTAGTCCCCTGACAGCTCTCATTTGCTCAGTACTAATAATATCTCTTATTATCCACATTTCAATCCTCTTATTATCCAAAAATCAATCATGTGTTCTATTCTTTGTTGAACTTCAGCTTACCATTTATTATCCACATTTCAGTCTCTTATTATCCAAATTTCAATCAGCTTAACCCGTCATTTCAACACTCACACAACTCTCACATCCACATTCAATTAGTACTATTCCCAAATACACTCAGTAATCTCCCTTATTACTCCATGTGTATCTTTAACGGTTCCCTTGCCGCTACTTCCTATACATATAAAATAACACCTCATGCTATTATCAGTGGCTGCAGACCACGTAGAGACTTTTCATAAATGCCTAGAGACAGCTGTCAGCTGGGCTTTTCTATGGTACCTTTCTTACCCTCACTCTAGTCTTCTCTCTAAGACTAGTGAATAGCCTTCTTCTAAGACTATGGTACCTTTTAATGTTTAGTTTTATTGTTTATTTTTATATATTTTTATACAAATTCATTTAAATTGACTTACTGAAATTCAGTCGCCATGTCCCTCAATTGTTCGTGATGATCTGTCTCCTCCTTGGCAGCTCGCAGTAAGGGTCTGGGCGGGTCCTCATCGTCTTTTGGTCAGACGGGAATTTCCCTCACGCTTCATAAAATGCTCCACTGGTTTTCCTCGCAGACCCTCACTGGAAAGCTCCGCAGGCAGAATCAATCATCGTGATCCCAAATTGTCGTAGAATTACCACCAGGGACTCAAAGTCAAACTTAAATGAACCATTCTTTATTATCAGCAAGCTGGAGAGGTTCCAACAAATGTAATTCACCATAGTACACGTCGGTCGGGAGCTCTGCCGGGGCAGTCCCGTTAGTTCTCTTAAATACGGCTTACAAAGAAGCTACATGGGCATGGTTCATAGGGTTGGTTCCTGCATGTGACTGGCACCTATCTTAATTCATAGAACATATTCTGGGTGTTCTGCCAAAAGGTCTGAGGAGGGGGTCATGACTGTCTCCCCCTCATATCTCTACCCAGCACCTACAGGAACCAATGATTGTATGAGACAAGATGTATAATTTAAGGCTATCTCTTCAGACAACAACATTTCCGGTACAAGGAATAAACCCTCTCTCCTGCGGGTCCTATCGCCTAATCTCACTGCTCAATGTGGATGTTAAGCTCTTTGCTATACTATTAGCTATGCATTTGGAGTCGGTTTTACCATCTGTTATTTCCTCTGACCAGACAGGTTTTTATAAAAAATATAAATTATTTCTCAAATATCAGACGACTCTTTAATGTTATGTATAATCCTACTACCTCAAAGCTCCCAGAGGTTCTAATCTCTCTAAATGCTGAGAAGGCTTTTGATAGAGTGGAGTGGGGCTACCTTTTTCATATATAGAAACATGTGTCTTCGGGCTAGAAATTCATTGCTTGGATCAAGTTACTATACACTTCTCCACTTGCATCTGTCAGAATGAATAACACCCACTCAGACTATTTCCCTCTCTTCAGAGGCACTAGACTGGGGTGTCCAATGTCTCCCTTGCTTTTAGCCATCGCCATCGAACCCCTCGCTATTGCATTTAGATCCAACCCACACATAACGGGAGTGTTCAGAGGCGACATCGAACAAAGGGTCTCACTTTATGCTGATGACTTGCTTTTCTATATTTCAAACCCTGATGTATCCTTACCCATTGTGCTATCTGTTCTTAATGCGTTTGGCCTAGTCTCTGGTTACAAGTTAAAGCTGAATAAGAACGAGCTTTTCCATTTAAATGCTGCAGCTCGTATCTACCTATTACTACCCACACATTGCCTTCCAGAGTAGTTCTCAACAAAGTGACATACTTGGAGGTACATGTCACGGACAAATTTGATAACCTTTTTAAGGCACATTTTACTCCTCTCCTTACTATGGTGGAGAAAGATTTTTAACTATGGTCACTACTCCCCCTATCATTAGCTGGTCGAATTAATTCAGTTAAAATGAATACCCTTCCTAAATTGTCCTACCTCTTTCAATGTATACCTGTTTTTATTCCCAAATTGTTTCTGCAAACTCGATGGGATTATCGCAGACTTCATCTGGAATTTAAAACAATTGAAGGATCCGCAAGGTGTTCCTGCAAAGGCCTAAACCCTTTGGGGGCATGGCCCTACCTAATTTTCAGTTATATTATTGGGCTGCCAACTTCCGTGTAATTCAGTACTGGATCCATGCAGATACCCCACATTTCATTCCAGCATGGTTGAAGATATAATCTTCCTCATGTATGCCATCCTCACTGGCTGCTTTGGCACATTCCCCTATTAATTCTGCTACTTCAACTTATACCAAAAACATTTTAGTAAAAACCATTCTCAAGATCTGGAACCAGTTTAGCCTTTACTTAGGTTAGCAAACCTATTCATTAAGGGCCCCTCTACTCAGAAATCACGTTTTCCATCCATCCCTAGTAGATGGAGCCTTCTCTATGTGGTTCAGCCTTGGCATCAAATCATTCAATGATTTGTATATTGACGGCACGTTTGCATCGTTCCAACAACTCTCTGTCACGATCGTCTGAGGAAACGGACCAATACGCAGCGCGTGGAGTGAACATGATGACTTTATTTAAATAAAAGCAACCACGAAAACAACAAACAAATGACGAATGTGAAGTCCTACGGTACACTGACCAAAAGGAACAAAAACCCACAACTCCCACAAGAAAACATACAGATTAAATATGGCTCCCAATCAGAGATAACGAGCCGACAGCTGACACTCGTTACCTCCGATTGGGAGTCATAGACCAAACCTAGACATGAACCCAACAGAAAGGCAAACCTAGAAATACACACAACAGAACTACCAACATAGAAATACACCCCAAATAATGAAAATGAACAACCCTGGCTCAACAATCAAAGTCCATGGAGCCAGAGTGTCACAGTACCCCCCCCTAAAGGTGCGAACCCCGGGCGCACCAACATAAGGACTAGGGGAGGGTCTGGGTGGGCGTCTGTCCACGGTGGCGGCTCTGGCCCCGGTCGTGATCCCCACCCCACCACAGTCACAACCTGCTTCAGTAGCCTCCTCCCAATGACCACCCTCCAACTAACCCCACCTGGACTAAGGGGCAACACCGGACTAAGGGGCAGCACCGGACTAAGGGGCAGCACCGGGATAAGGGGCAGCACCGGGATAAAGGGGCAGCACCGGGCTAAGGGGCAGCACCGGACTAAGGGGCAGCACCGGGCTAAGGGACAGTACCTGACTAAGGGGCAGCACCGGACTGAGGGGCAGCTCCGGACTGAATGGCGGATCCTGGCTGGCTGGCTCTGGCGGATCCTGGCTGGCTGGCGGATCCGGGCTGGACGGCTCTGGCGGATCCTGGCTGGACGGCTCTGGCGGATCCTGGCTGGACGGCTCTGGCGGATCCTGGCTGGACGGCTCATGGCTGGCTGACGGATCTGGCTGCTCATGGCTGGCTGACGGATCTGGCTGCTCATGGCTGGCTGACGGATCTGGCTGCTCATGGCTGGCTGACGGATCTGGCTGCTCATGGCTGGCGGAAGGCTCTGGCTGCTCATGGCTGGCGGAAGGCTCTGGCTGATCCTGTCTGGCGGAAGGCTCTGGCTGATCCTGTCTGGCGGAAGGCTCTGGCTGATCCTGTCTGGCGGAAGGCTCTGGCTGATCCTGTCTGGCGGAAGGCTCTGGCTGATCCTGTCTGGCGGAAGGCTCTGGCTGCTCCTGTCTGGCAGAGAGCTCTAGCGGCTCCGGTCTGGCGGACGGCTCTGAAGGCTCATGGCAGACGGGCGGCTTTGCAGGCTCAGTACAGACGGGCAGTTCCTGCGGCGCTTGGCAGACGGACAGTTCAGACGGGCGTTGGGCAGACGGGCAGTTCAGACGGGCGTTGGGCAGACGGACAGTTCAGGCCCCGTTGGGCAGACGGGCAGTTCAGACGGGCGTTGGGCAGACGGACAGTTCAGGCCCCGTTGGGCAGACGGCAGACTCTGGCTGTCTGAGGCGCATCGTAGGCCTGGTGCGTGGTGCCGGAACAGGAGGTACCGGGCTGAGGACACGCATCTCAGGGCTAGTGCGGGGAGAAGCAACAGGGCATGCTGGACCCTGGGGGACGCACCGTAGGCCTGATGCGTGGTGCCGGAACTGGAGGTACCGGGCTGAGGACACGCATCTCAGGGCTAGTGCGGAGAGAAGCAACAGGGCATGCTGGACCCTGGGGACGCACCGTAGGCCTGATGCGTGGTGCCGGAACTGGAGGTACCGGGCTGAGGACACGCATCTCAGGGCTAGTGCGGGAAGCAGGAACAGGACGCACAGGACTCGGGGAACACACAGGAGGCTTAGTGCGTGGTGTAGGCACTGGTGGTACTGGACTGGAGACAGGAGGTGGTGCCGGAAATACCGGACCGTGCAGGCGTACTGGCTCCCTTGAGCACTGAGCCTGACCAACCTTACCTGGTTGTATGCTCCCCGTCGCCTGACCAGTACAGGGAGGTGGAATAACCCGCACCGGGCTATGTAGGCGAACCGGGGACACCATGCGTAAGGCTGGTGCCATGTAAGCCGGCCCGAGGAGACGCACTGGTGACCGGATGCGTGGGGCCGGCCTCATGACATCTGGCTCAATGCTCAGTCTAGCCCGGCCGATACGTGGAGCCGGAATGTACCGAACCGGGCTATGCCTGCGTACAGGAGACACCATGCGCTCTACTGCGTAACACGGTGTCTGCCCGTACTCTCGCTCTCCACGGTCAGTCCAGGGAGTAGGCGCAGGTCTCCTACCTGACTTCGCCACACTCCCTTCTAGCCCCCCCCCCAATAAATTTTTGGGTAGTACTCTCGGGCTTCCAGCCTTGCCTCCGTGCTGCCTCCTCATATCGCCGCCTCTCGGCTTTAGCTGCCTCCAGCTCTTCACGAGGACGGCGATATTCTCCCGGTTGATCCCAAGGCCCCTCACCATCCAGAATCTCCTCCCATGTCCATGAATCCTTTATGGGAGTCCATAAATCCTGTGTAGGTAGGTCCTGTTGCCGCTTGACACGCTGCTTGGTCTTTTTGTGGTGGGTTTTTCTGTCACGATCGTCTGAGGAACGGACCAATACGCAGCGCGTGGAGTGAACATGATGACTTTATTTAAATAAAAGCAACCACGAAAACAACAAACAAATGACGAATGTGAAGTCCTACGGTACACTGACCAAAAGGAACAAAAACCCACAACTCCCACAAGAAAACATACAGATTAAATATGGCTCCCAATCAGAGATAACGAGCCGACAGCTGACACTCGTTACCTCCGATTGGGAGTCATAGACCAAACCTAGACATGAACCCAACAGAAAGGCAAACCTAGAAATACACACAACAGAACTACCAACATAGAAATACACCCCAAATAATGAAAATGAACAACCCTGGCTCAACAATCAAAGTCCATGGAGCCAGAGTGTCACACTTTCAGCTAAATTCCACCTTCCGAATAGTCATTTCTTTAGATAGATACAAGTGTGCAGCTTTGTCTGTGACATGACCTCTCAATTCCCCACTCTTCCTGTGGCCCCTCCCACTGATGCATTTTTCACACCATCCCTAACAGTAAAAGGTATTATTTCTTATAGCTATGATAAAATGTACTCTCTTCACAAACCTTAATTCGCAGCTATTAAAACTTTATGGGGAACAGGATTTAGGTGATGAGTTTACTGATGACACATGGGAAGATATTCTGTACCATGTCCACTCCTTCTATTTGTGCCAAACACGGTTTGATCCAATGCAAAATCCTCCACCGCACTCACTGGACTAAACTCAGGCTCTCTAAGATCTATCCTGGTGTCGACCCTGTTTGTGACAGGTGTCGGCAAGCTCCTGCTTCATTAATACATATGTTTTGGTCCTGCTCTTCTCTACATAACTATTGATCTGCCATCTTTGATACCATATCTAAAGTATTACAGGTGCCTTTTGCTCCTACTGCCATAACATCATTATTTGGGGTAATACCTGATACTATAACACTACCAAAATACACATCTGACTTTGTAGCCTTTATGAGTTTGTTGGCAAGAAGGTTGATTTTACTTCTGTGGAAATCGCCCTCTCCTCCCTCTCATTTTGTGTGGATTAAAGAGGTCTTACACCTGAGTAAATTGGAGAAGATAAAATATACCCTAGGGGGTTCTTCTGACAAATTCTACCGAATGTGGCAACCTTTCTTTACCTATGTAGAGACACTGCAATTTCCCTCTACTTTACAGTAAACTGCCTACCTAAGCTTTGTATTTAATTTATCTACCTTTGTGTGTGTTTAATATTAGCCTGTCTTATTATTATAATTGTTTTATTCGTTTTGAAGACTAGCCATGTTTTTTCGTGCACGTTGTTTCTAATGTATGTTTTGTTATGAAATTATTAGTTAAGTATTTTATATTTTCGTATGGGCATATACATTCCTACCTCATTCAAAAAGCATGTTCCCATGGTATATCGAATGTATAAAATCACAAGTGCAATGTACTTTATTTCAAGAATTGTTTACTGTAACTGTGAAAAAAATACCAATAAAAAGAGTTACAGAAAAAAATATAAAAAAATGTCTCCAGGAGACATGGCTTAAAACTACTCTAGATGTTGTATTACAAGGTTATGTTGCAGTCCGTACAGATAGGGTGGCAGGGGGAGGAGGAGGGTGTGCTACCTTTATAAAGCGGGTGATCCCATATAGGTGTGTGGGAGAGGGAGTTGAACAGAAGTATGTAGAGGTGTGATTGGGAGGGGGGAATATAGTAATAGTGAACCTTTACAACCCGTGTAAGAGAGTTGATGGCCCTTGGGAATGTAGAAGGTCAACATAGGAGACGGATAATGTGGTGTGGGAATTTTAATGCTCATAGTACGCTCCGGGGAGGGTTACGGACTGATGTAAATGGACAAGTGTTGGAGAAGCTACTGGATGAGAAAGGGCTTGTGAGTCTTAATGACGGCCGGGGAACCAGGATTGACCAAGTAACTGGAAATCAATCTGCTCTGGATCTTAATTTGATCTCAAGTTCAATGGCAGGCAGATGTAGTTGGGAGGTATTGGAGGAATCTACAGAGGGTAGTGATCACTATCCTATCATGTGTACTGTAGGATTGAGGGTGGAAGAATCAGTAGGAAATGGATTGAGGAGATGGATATTTGGGAAAGTAGAGTAGGGCCAGTTTCAGGAGTTGAGTGAACAGGAGCTGTCTAAGGTTGATCTCAATTCAGATATAGAAACAGTGAATGATGGAGTAAGAGAAGCAATAGTAGGGGCCGCAAGGCAGGTGATTCCTATGGGGACAGGGGGGAGAAAGAGTAACACAGTTCCCTGGTGGACTGAGGAGTGTAGAGAAGCTGTGAAGAGTAGGAACAGGGCTTTCAGAATGTTGAAAAGGTCCCATAATTACCAGCACCTGATTCAGTATAAACAAGCACAAGCAGTAGTAAGGACGATCATTACGATAGCTAAGATGGAGTATTGACGCCGGGTTCTGTGGAAACATAGGCAGGACCACTCCTGTGGGAGAGGTATGGGGGATGATTAAGAGGATGATTGGGGTCAGACGAGGTTGAAAAGTGGGGAGTGGGAGGCCCCGGTGCCCAACTGAGCAAGAGGACAAAAAAATGTGGGTCTAGTTTGAGAAACAGGCGCCTCACAGGTCCTCAACTGGCAGCTTCATTAAATAGTACCTGCAAAACACCAGTCTCAACGTCAACAGTGAAGAGGCGACTCCGGGATGCTGACCTTCTAGGCAGAGTTGCAAAGAAAAAGCCATATCTCAGACTGCCCATCTTAATCTTTTATTTTTATTGGCCAGTCTGTGAAGGGAGTAGTACACTGATTGTACGAGATCTTCAGTTTCTTGGCAATTTCTCGCATGGAATAGCCTTCATTTCTCAGAACAAGAATAGACTGACGGGTTTCAGAACAAAGTTATTTGTTTCTGGCCATTTTGAGCCTGTAATCGAACCCACAATTGCTGATGCTCCAGATACTCAACTAGTCTCAAGAAGGCCAGTTTTATTGCTTCTTTAATCAGCACAACCGTTTTCAGCTGGGATTTCTAATGATCAATTAGCCTTTTAAAATGATAAACTTGGACTAGCAAACACAACGTGCCATTGGAACACAGGACTGATGGCTGCTGATAATGGGCCTCTGTACGCCTATGTAGATATTCTATTAAAACAAATCAGCCGTTTACAGCTACAATAGCCATTTACAACATTAACAATGTCTACACTGTATTTCTGATCAATTTGATGTTATTTTAATTGACAAAAAAATTGCTTTTCTTTCGAAAACAAGGACATTTCTAAGTGACCCCAAACTTTTGAACGGTAGTGTATGTTTTCATGGAAAACAAGGACATTTCTAATTGACCCCAAACTTTTGAACGGTAGTGTATATTTTTTTGCAAGGTAGCATCATAATTTTGTCTCACATGCCGAAAATGCAGCCGTGTCGATAAAATTTGACACTTCGCAGCCACCAGAGTTTCACACGTGACTACAGTTTGCATTGAATTGTGGGTCATATCAACCACTTAAGTGATCAAAGTTGTTATGTAGCACTATATTGGATCACTCCAATATGGTAGATCACCGACAAGAGGATTGGAGTGATCCAATAGCTCACATAACCGTGGTTACATACGTAACCTTCGTTATGTAGTACTATATTGGATCACTCCAACATGGTATCCTTCCGCTCGGCAGGATACATTCCGAGTAAGAATTTCAGATTAGTCCCGTGTACTTGGTAGTGCTGCGGCTGACGCCCTTAAATAGCTGCCGCCGCACTACTCCCACTTCTTCCTTTTCTCTGCTTATCCCAGAGAGGATTTGCTTGGTAAGAGATCTATGTTAGAGTGTATAAGCGCAGAAGTATACCCGCAGCTATACAATAGCTTGGAGCAGCTAGCTAGCTAGCCTCTCCACCTGTGTGCTCTGCTGTGCCCCCACTCGGTTTGGCTTGTGCCATCTCATTTGGGTTTTGTCCTTGTATTTAATTACTTGTGACAGTGTACTAACCTGGGTGATACTCGGTTTGGTCGACCAGTATTGCGGCTCTGAGGGTTTGTCCTAGTTGTCTGTGACCTGTCTGTCCACCGGAACCCTCCCGGTTAGCCTTCGGGCTCGGGGACCGCGCCTAACCCTGCAAGATCAGGAGTCTGTGTATGTTTCGCTCCGGCGGGCTTGCAGTTCTCCCCGGAGAGTGAGTCACGTGTCGCTAGGCACACCACGCTTATCTCTCACAGGGCGCAGCCATCTTGCCTAGACTCTTGTGTGTTCCACGGTGAACGAGCTATGCAGTAGCTATCTTAACAAGAGCAGACCACTGCAGGACTAAACACTCCTTACATCCTGCCAACACCCCCACATATAGTAGAATAAACTATAACATGTTGTGAGTTACAGCCGACCCACACATACCGTGCCTTCGGAAAGTATTCAGACCCCTTGACTTTTTCCACATTTTGTTACGTTACAGCCTTATTCTAAAATGTATTACATTGTATTTTCTCCTCATCAATCTACACACAATACCCCATAATGACAAATCAAAAATAGGTTTTTAGAAATTTTTGCTAATGTATTACAAATAAAAAACAGAAATATCATATTTACAGACTCTTTACTCAGTACTTTGTTGAAGCACCTTTGGCAGCGATTACAGCATCAAGTCTTCATGGGTATGATGCTACAAGCTTGGCACACCTGTATTTGGGGAGTTTCTCCCATTCTTCTCAAGCTCTGTCAGGTTGGATGGGGAGCGTTGCTGCACAGCTATTTTCAGGTCTCTCCAGAGATGTTCGATCGGGTTCAAGTCCGGGCTCTGGCTGGGCCACTCAAGACATTTCAGAGACTTGTCCCGAAGCCACTCCTGCGTTGTCTTGGCTGTGTGCTTAGGGTCGTTGTCCTGTTAGAAGGTGAACCTTCTCCCCAGTCTGAGGTCCTGAGCACTCTGGAGCAGGTTTTCATCAAGGCTCTCTGTACTTTGCTCCGTTCATCTTTGCCTCGATCCTGACTAGTCTCCCAGTCCTTGCCGCTGAAAAACATCCCCACAGCATGATGCTGCCACCACCACGCTTCACCGTAAGGATGGTGCCAGGTTTCCTAAAGACGTGACACTTGGCAATCAGGCCAAAGTGTTCAATATTGGTTTCATCAGACCAGAGCATCTTGTTTCTCATGGTCTTAGAGTCTTTAGGTGCCTTTTGGCAAACTCCATATGGGCTGTCATGTGCCTTTTACTGAGGAGTGGCTTCCGTCTGGCCACTCCACCATAAAGGCCTGATTGGTGGAGTGCTGCAGCGATGGTTGTCCTTCTGGAAGTTTTCTCCTATATCCACAGAGGAACTCTAGAGCTCTGTCATAGTGACCATCGGGTCCTTGGTCACCTCCCTGACCAAGGCCCTTCTCCCCCGATTGCTCAGTTTGGCCGGGTGCCCAGCTCTAGGAAGAGTCTTGGTGGTTCCAAACTTCTTCGATTTAAGAATGATGGAGGCCACTGTGTTCTTGGGGACCTTCAATGCTGCAGACATTTTTGGTACCCTTCCCCAGATCTGTGCCTCGACACAATCCTGTCTCGGAGCTCTAAGGACAATTCCTTCGATCTCATGGCTTGGTTTTTGCTCTGACATGCACTGTCAACTATGGGACCTTATATAGACAGGTGTGTGCCTTACCAAATCATGTCCAATCAATTGAATTTTCCACAGGTGGACTCCAATAAAGTTGTAGAAACATCTCAATATGATCAATGGAAACAGGATGCACCTGAGCTCAATTTCGAGTCTCATAGCAAAGGGTCTGAATACATACAGTGGGGAAAAAAAGTATTTAGTCAGCCACCAATTGTGCAAGTTCTCCCACTTAAAAAGATGAGAGAGGCCTGTAATTTTCATCATAGGTAAACGTCAACTATGACAGACAAAAATAGAAAAAAAAATCCAGAAAATCACATTGTAGGATTTTTTATGAATTTATTGGCATATGATGGTGGAAAATAAGTATTTGGTCAATAACAAAAGTTTCTCAATACTTTGTTATATACCCTTTGTTGGCAATGACACAGGTCAAACGTTTTCTGTAAGTCTTCACAAGGTTTTCACACACTGTTGCTGGTATTTTGGCCCATTCCTCCATGCAGATCTCCTCTAGAGCAGTGATGTTTTGGGGCTGTCGCTGGGCAACACAGACTTTCAACTCCCTCCAAATATTTTCTATGGGGTTGAGATCTGGAGACTGGCTAGGCCACTCCAGGACCTTGAAATGCTTCTTACGAAGCCACTCCTTCGTTGCCCGGGCGGTGTGTTTGGGATCATTGTCATGCTGAAAGACCCAGCCACGTTTCATCTTCAATGCCCTTGCTGATGGAAGGAGGGTTTCACTCAAAATCTCACGATACATGGCCCCATTCATTCTTTCCTTTACACGGATCAGTCGTCCTGGTCCCTTTGCAGAAAAACAGCCCCAAAGCATGATGTTTCCAACCCCATGCTTCACAGTAGGTATGGTGTTCTTTGGATGCAACTCAGCATTCTTTGTCCTCCAAACATGACAAGTTGAGTTTTTACCAAAAAGTTATATTTTGGTTTCATCTGACCATATGACATTCTCCCAATCCTCTTCTGGATCATCCAAATGCACTTCAGACGGGCCTGGACATGTACTGGCTTAAGCAGGGGGACACGTCTCGCACTGCAGGATTTGAGTCCCCTGGCGGTGTAGTGTGTTACTGATGGTTGGCTTTGTTACTTTGGTCCCAGCTCTCAGCAGGTCATTCACTAGGTCCCCCCTGTGGTTCTGGGATTTTTACTCACCGTTCTTGTGATCTTTTTGACCCCACGGGGTGAGATCTTGCATGGAGCCCCAGATCGAGGGAGATTATCAGTGGTCTTGTATGTCTTCCATTTCCTAATAATTGCTCCCACAGTTGATTTCTTCAAACCAAGCTGCTTACCTGTTGCAGATTCAGTCTTCCCAGCCTGGTGCAGGTCTACAATTTTGTTTTTGGTGTCCTTTGACAGCTCTTTGGTCTTGGCCATTGTGAAGTTTGGAGTGTGACTGTTTGAGGTTGTGGACAGGTGTCTTTTATACTGATAACAAGTTCAAACAGGTGCCATTAATACAGGTAACGAGTGGAGGACAGAGGAGCCTCTTAAAGAAGAAGTTACAGGTCTGTGAGAGCCAGAAATCTTGCTTGTTTGTAGGTGACCAAATACTTATTTTCCACCATAATTTGCAAATAAATTCATTAAAAATCCTACAATGGGATTTTCTGGATTTTTTTTTCTCAATTTGTCTGTCATAGTTGACGTGTACCTATGATGAAAATTACAGGCCTCTCTCATCTTTTTAAGTGGGAGAACTTGCACAATTGGTGGCTGACTAAATACTTTTTTGCCCCACTGTATGTCAATAAGGTATTTCTGTTTTTAAGTTTTAATACATTTGCAAAAACAAAATTCTACTGTTTTCGCTTTGTCATTATGGGGTATTGTGTGTAGATTGCTGAGGAATTTTATTTATTTAATCTGGGTCTGAATACTTTCCGAAGGCACTGTATAAGGAAAGATTGAGATAACGTGTGTGTGAGTTTGTGTGCTCTGCCCCTCCCCCATGATCAGGCAGTTCACAACCCGTTCACGTCTCTTCTCCTTCAGATAGTGTATGAGACTATGGCTGGTCCTGTAGGTCTAGTATCTGACTATTACTGTATTGTGCAGTGTATACTATAGACACATAGTAATATCACTGTTGGCTTCACTTTCACAGAGAAACTACATAACTATTATGGTGTTTCATTGTGAGAGATGTGGGATACCCCTGCCTACGGGGGAAGCACACTCTGCCTGTATGACCGGTCTTGGGTTAGATCACGCACAGAGAGCGTTTAGAGAACCCAACAGTTGTTAGGCCTGAGGCGCTTTTGGAGAACGCATGCGCTTAGCACACCTGGAGGAAATGAGGGCCACAGTACACTCCTCCCCGTCTGATGACTGTATTCCCCCCTCTGGGGTGATGCATCGTCGCGGCAGCACCCCTTCAGCCGCTTTGCCCCCCCCCCCCACAAACCAGGACCTGAAAGAGTAAGCGATGAACGGTGCAAAGCACTTTCGGGACCCTCTCCATCATGGCGCGCCTCGTAAATGCGGCTTCGATGCTGCATTCCTACCTCGCCCTGCTGATCCCTCGCCTCCCGGGGTGGTTGACAAGCTTCTTAAGGAGGCCACAGAGGTGTCAAGTCTGCTCACTATGCTCCAGACGGACATAGCACGTGCCAACGGCAAAGCTTTGGCTTCAGTGGTGACTTCACGCCGTCATCTTTGGCTGGCACAGTCTAAACTGCCCTTCACACCAGGTTCCACCTTTGGGCCAGGAGTAGACAACATCATACAGCAGACTACAAAACTGTGCAAAGACAGAGAGACTTGCGCAGCCTCAACAAATGTTTAAAGACCAGAGACGACACAGACATCGTCAGTGATCGGTGACAAATGCATGTGTGAGGACTATGTTGAAATTGCACTCTCACTCCTTCATGTTGGAGGGAGTGATACTGAACAGAGTCCACCGCAGAGAGTTAGTGTGCACCGATGCCTCGCCTAGTGGGTTGGGGGGCAGTGTTCAGAGGCATGGCAGTGAGTGGAGGCTGGAGCCCCCCATGGAGTGGCAAGCACATTAATATACTGGAGCTCAGGGCGGTTCGACTGGCACTCCAACAGTTCCTGCCATACTTGGAGGGGAAGCATGTCCAGCTCAGATCAGACAACACCACGGTAGTGGCGTATATCAATCACTAGCGAGGACTGAGATCACGGCACCTCCACGAAATGGCTCGGGAGCTCTTGCTGTGGGCTCAGACCCGCTTAGCATCACTGCAGGCAGCGCACATCCCCGGGGTCTTGAACCGGGCAGCGGACATGCTTTAGAGAAATGGCCCGCCGGAGGGGGACTGGAGTCTACACCCTCAGGTGGTGTTACAGAACTTCCACATAATAATATGAAGCATTGGGAGTTGGGACTGACCAAGCAGACATCATCAGAGTGCGCAGCTGAACATTGTATGCTGGAAAACACTTGGTTTGTTATTTTTGATTAAAACAAAAACGCTATTCATAAATACGAATACAGAACTTGTTTTTGCGTGGATTCCACGATGCGGTTAACTTTTAACAGCTACAGTGAGGGAAAAAAGTATTTGATCCCCTGCTGATTTTGTACGTTTGCCCACTGACAAAGAAATGATCAGTCTATAATTTTAATGGTAGGTTTATTTGAACAGTGAGAGACAGAATAACAACAAAAAAATCCAGAATAACGCATGTCAAAAATGTTATAAATTGATTTGCATTTTAATGAGGGAAATAAGTATTTGACCCCTCTGCACAACATGACTTAGTACTTGGTGGCAAAACCCTTGTTGGCAATCACAGAGGTCAGACGTTTCTTGTAGTTAGCCACCAGGTTTGCACACATCTCAGGAGGGATTTTGTCCCACTCCTCTTTGCAGATCTTCTCCAAGTCATTAAGGTTTCGAGGCTGACGTTTGGCAACTCCCTCCACAGATTTTCTATGGGATTAAGGTCTGGAGACTGGCTAGGCCACTCCAGGACCTTAATGTGCTTCTTCTTGAGCCACTCCTTTGTTGCCTTGGCCGTGTGTTTTGGGTCATTGTCATGCTGGAATACCCATCCACGACCCATTTTCAATGCCCTGGCTGAGGGAAGGAGGTTCTCACCCAAGATTTGATGGTACATGGCCCCGTCCATCGTCCCTTTGATGCGGTGAAGTTGTCCTGTCCCCTTAGCAGAAAAACACCCCCAAAGCATGTTTCCACCTCCATGTTTGACGGTGGGGATGGTGTTCTTGGGGTCATAGGCAGCATTCCTCCTCCTCCAAACACGGCGAGTTGAGTTGATGCCAAAGAGCTCGATTTTGGTCTCATCTGACCACAACACTTTCACCCAGTTCTCCTCTGAATCATTCAGATGTTCATTGGCAAACTTCAGACGGGCCTGTATATGTGCTTTCTTGAGCAGGGGGACCTTGCGGGCGCTGCAGGATTTCAGTCCTTCACGGCGTAGTGTGTTACCAATTGTTTTCTTGGTGACTATGGTCCCAGCTGCCTTGAGATCATTGACAAGATCCTCCCGTGTAGTTCTGGGCTGATTCCTCACCGTTCTCATGATCATTGCAATTCCACAAGGTGAGATCTTACATGGAGCCCCAGGCCAAGGGAGATTGACAGTTATTTTGTGTTTCTTCCATTTGCGAATAATCGCACCAACTGTTGTCACCTTCTCACCAAGCTACTTGGCGATGGTCTTGTAGCCCATTCCAGCCTTGTGTAAGTCTACAATCTTGTCCCTGACATCCTTGGAGAGCTCTTTGGTCTTGGCCATGGTGGAGAGTTTGGAATCTGATTGATTGATTGCTTCTGTGGACAGGTGTCTTTTATATAGGTAACAAACTGAGATTAGGACACTCCCTTTAAGAGTGTGCTCCTAATCTCAGCTCGTTACCTGTATAAAAGACACCTAGGAGCCAGAAATCTTTCTGATTGAGAGGGGGTCAAATACTTATTTCCATCATTAAAATGCAAATCAATTTATAACATTTTTGACATGCGTTTTTCTGGATTTTTTTGTTGTTATTTTGTCTCTCACTGTTCAAATAAACCTACCATTACAATTATAGACTGATAATTTCTTTGTCAGTGGGCAAACGTACAAAATCAGCAGGGGATCAAATACTATTTTCCCTCACTGTAGGACCGCTATTTCTTGTCCTGGAATCCCGTTTAAGAGACAGGTTGAAGCCTGCTTGACAGAGACGCTAAGCTGCTAGCCATCAAGCTAACGAAGTTGGTGCCAGATGAGTTTTGCAATGGAGCCCTCTTTGTCTGGAGAACTAAATGAACGGTTCCAGCGCTGTAGGAGCTGTATCTATTACGCTTTGTTTCGGGACAAACCGGATCACTCGGAGTTCCAATGCAGCAATTGTTTACTTGCCGAGGATTATAGGCTTGAGGTGGCTTCTTTGATCACGCAGGTCGCCAGCCTACGTAAGAAACTGGGGAAAACGCAGAGTGGAATGTTTACATTTTCTACGCCGGTGGCTGGACGGCGTTCGCGCTTGTTGCATCCATCTCCGCCTTTTCGTTTGTCGTTATCCGACTGGCCGGTGTTGCCCGGAGCTCCCCCATCTCATAGCGCCGTCGAAGGAGCACAGCATGAGGAGAAAGGCAATCAACGATGGTCACATGTCACGATGTGACTGTATATATACAGTGGGGAGAACAAGTATTTGATACACTGCCGATTTTGCCGGTTTTCCTACTTACAAAGCATGTAGAGGTCTGTAATTTTTATCATAGGTACACTTCAACTGTGAGAGACAGAATCACATTGTATGATTTTTAAGTAATTAATTTGCATTTTATTGCATGACATAAGTATTTGATCACCTACCAACCAGTAAGAATTCCGGCTCTCACAGACCTGTTAGTTTTTCTTTAAGAAGCCCTCCTGTTCTCCACTCATTACCTGTATTAAATGCACCTGTTTGAACTCGTTACCTGTATAAAAGACACCTGTCCACACACTCAATCAAACAGACTCCAACCTCTCCACAATGGCCAAGACCAGAGAGCTGTGTAAGGACATCAGGGATAAAATTGTAGACCTGCACAAGGCTGGGATGAGCTACAGGACAATAGGCAAGCAGCTTGGTGAGAAGGCAACAACTGTTGGCACAATTATTAGAAAATGGATGAAGTTCAAGATGACGGTCAATCACCCTCGGTCTGGGGCTCCATGCAAGATCTCACCTCGTGGGGCATCAATGATCATGAGGAAGGTGAGGGATCAGCCCAGAACTACACGGCAGGACCTGGTCAATGACCTGAAGAGAGCTGGGACCACAGTCTCAAAGAAAACCATTAGTAGCACACTACGCCGTCATGGATTAAAATCCTTTTTGGTCTAAACTCCACTCGCCATGTTTGGAGGAAGAAGAAGGATGAGTACAACCCCAAGAACACCACCCAACCGTGAAGCATGGAGGTGGAAACATCATTATTTGGGGATGCTTTTCTGCAAAGGGGACAGGACGACTGCACCGTATTGAGGGGAGGATGGATGGGGCCATGTATCGCGAGATCTTGGCCAACAACATCCTTCCCTCAGTAAGAGCATTGAAGATGGGTCGTGGCTGGGTCTTCCAGCATGACAACGACCCGAAACACACAGCCAGGGCAACTAAGGAGTGGCTCCGTAAGAAGCATCTCAAGGTCCTGGAGTGGCCTAGCCAGTCTCCAGACCTGAACCCAATAGAAAATCTTTGGAGGGAGCTGAAAGTCCGTATTGCCCAGCGACAGCCCTGAAACCTGAAGGATCTGGAGAAGGTCTGTATGGAGGAGTGGGCCAAAATCCCTGCTGCAGTGTGTGCAAACCTGGTCAAGACCTACAGGAAACGTATGGTCTCTGTAATTGCAAACAAAGGTTTCTGTAACAAATATTAAGTTCTGCTTTTCTGATGTATCAAATACTTATGTCATGCAATAAAATGCAAATTAATTACTTAAAAATCATACAATGTGATTTTCTAGATTTTTGTTTTAGATTCCGTCTCTCAGAGTTGAAGTGTACCTATGATAAAAATTACAGACCTCTACATGCTTTGTAAGTAGGAAAACCTGCAAAATCGGCAGTGTATCAAATACTTGTTCTCCCCACTGTATATGTATATATATGTATTTATATGTATGTATGTGTATGTATGTACAGTTGAAGTCGGAAGTTTACATTCACCTTAGCAAAATACATTTAAACTCAGTTTTTCACAATTCCTGACGTTTAATCCTAGTAAAAATTCCCTGTCTTAGGTCAGTTAGGATCACCACTTTATTTTAAGAATGTATAATGTCAGAATAATGGTAGAGAGAATAATTTATTTCAGCTTTTATTTCTTTCATCACATTCCTAGTGGGTCAGAAGTTTACATACACTCAATTAGTATTTGGTAACATTGCCTTTAAATTGTTTAACTTGGGTCAAACGTTTCGGGTAGCCTTCCACAAGCTTCCCACAATAAGTTGGGTGAATTTTGGCCCATTCCTCCTTACAGAGCTGGTGTAACTGAGTCAGGTTTGTAGGCCTCCTTGCTCACACACGCTTTTTCAGTTCTGCCCACACATTTTCTATAGGATTGAGGTCAGGCCTTTGTGATGGCCACTCCAATACCTTGACTTTGTTATCCTTAAGTACTATTGTTTGTACAGATGAACGTGGTACCTTCAGGCATTTGGAAATTGTTCCCAAGGATGAACCAGACTTGTGGAGGTGCCTCTTTGCTTGACATCATGGGAAAATCAAAAGAAATCAGCCAAGACCTCAGATTTTTTTTGTTGTTGACCTCCACAAGTCTGGTTCATCCTTGGGAGCAATTTCCAAACGCCTGAAGGTACCACGTTCATCTGTACAAACAATAGTACACAAGTATAAACACCATGGGACCACACAGCCGTCATACCGCTCAGGATGGAGACGCGTTCTGTCTCCTAGAGATGAACGTACTTTGGTGTGAAAAGTGCAAATCAATCCCAGAACAACAGCAAAGGACCTTGTGAAGATGCTGGAGTAAACAGGTACAAAAGTATCTATATCCACAGTAAACCTAACCTGAAAGGCCACTCAGCAAGGAAGAAGCCACTGCTCCAAAACCACCATAAAAAAGCCAGATTACAGTTTGCAACTGCACATGGGGACAAAGATCATACTTTTTGGAGAAATTTCCTCTGGTCTGATGAAACAAAAATAGAACTGTTTGGCCATAATGACCATCGTTATGTTTGGAGGAAAAAGGGGGTTGCTTGCAAGCCGAAGAACACCATCCCAACCGTGAAGCACGGGGGTGGCAGCATCATGCTGTGGGGGTGCTTTGCTGCAGGAGGGACTGGTGCAGTTCACAAAATAGATGGCATCATGAGGAAGGAAAATGATGTGGATATATTGAAGCAACATCTCAAGACATCAGTCAGGAAGATAAAGCTTGGTCGCAAATGGGTCTTCCAAATGGACAATGACCCCAAGCATACTTCCAAAGTTGTGGCAAAATGTCTTAAGGACAACAAATTCAAGGTATTGGAGTGGCCATCACAAAGCCCTGACCTCAATCCTATAGAAAATGTGTGGGCAGAACTGAAAAAGCGTGTGCGAGCAAGGAGGCCTACAAACCTGACTCAGTTACACCAGCTCTGTCAGGAGGAATGGGCAAAAATTCCCCCAACTTATTGTTGGAAGGTTGAGGAAGGCTACCCGAAACGTTTGACCCAAGTTAAACAATTTAAAGGCAATGCTACCAAATACTAATTGAGTGTATGTAAACTTCTGACCCACTGGGAATGTGATGAAAGAAATAAAAGCTGAAATAAATCATTCTCTCTACTATTATTCTGACATTTCACATTCTTTAAATAAAGTGGTGATCCTAACTGACCTAAAACAGGGAATTTTTACTAGGATTAAATGTCAGGAATTGTGAAAAACTGAGTTTAAATGTATTTGGCTAAGGTGTATGTAAACTTCCGACTTCAACTGTAGATACGTTAGTTTACTAGGTACATTAATAGCTCAACTTCAAGATTTCCACCAATGATGTTGCCTCTCCGATCATCACTCTCCCTTGCTTGGGCAAGGGACATTTAAGGTACACTCGGATGGGACTATGTAAAATGTAATTCAAGGGCTGAGGGTTTAGGGCCGAGGGCTGTCTACTTTGAGTTTGAAACACAGCCAACGTCTTGTGTAACAGCATGCTATTTTTTGGGCGCTGGAATTTGTTTTTAGCAAAACAATGAAATAACACATATGGAATCATGTAGTAACCAAAAAAGTGTTCAACAAATCAAAATATATTTTATATTGTTCAAAGTAGCCACCCTTTGCCTTGATGACAGCTTTGCACACTCTTGGCATTCTCTCAACCAGCTTCATGAGGAATGCTTTTCCAATAGTCTTGAAGGAGTTCCCACATATGCTGAGCACTTGTTGGCTGCTTTTCCTTCACTCTGCGGTCCAACTCATCCACAAATTAACTTTTAACAAGGCGCAACTGTTAATTGAAATGCATTCCAGGTGACTACCTCATGAAGCTGGTTGAGAGAATGCCAAGAGTGTGCAAAGCTTTCATCAATGCAAAGGGTGGCTACTTTGAAGAATCTCAAAAATAACATATATTTTGATTTGTTGAACACTTTTTTGGTTACTACATGATTCCATATGTGTTATTTCATAGTTTTGATGTCTTCACTATTATTCTACAATGTAGAAAATAGTAAAAATAAAGAAAAACCCTGGAATGAGTAGGTTTATCCAAACTTTTGACTGGTACTATAGTTATGTGATTTTTACCTCTATGCTGCACAGCATTCAATCTGTGTGACTCCCTGCGTGCCCACACACACACATAGTCTATTGGTTTGTATCTAGAGGGCTGGCAGAAGGTGCAGTGATATAACTTGTACTTCGTGCACAGGACTAAATCTATATGGCCATCAGTGTCTTTTCTCACAGTGGTATGCTGCCAAACACAAGTGACAAATACTTTAGTCAATTAGCTAGCTAGGTAGATGAGTTGATAACCAGGGGTGAACATAGAACAAGGACCAACAAGGTTAACACTAACGACGAAAAATGAATTAACGCGTTAGCTAAGACTTAGCCGCTAACGTTAGCTAGCTAGCTTGGTATACAGTTAACGTAGCAGTAACGTTAACTTCATTTAAAAACTTTTATGTTACACATCATTAGAAACCTAGTAGCTAGCTACATCTATGAATAACATAGATACTGGTAGCTAGCTAATGTTACACCAAATACAGAGCTCTAAGTGAACAGCAACATTTTACGTTAGCTGAAATACCTACCGCCTTCTCTGCCAAAGAACACGCACTGAAAGTTTGAAACACAACGGCCAAAGCAGCCCCAAAACGGTATTGAGTGGCAACAAATCAGCCCAATTGTCACTGCTTCTTCTATGGTATAATGGTGTTCGCAACAATTATATGTGCCTTCCACCACCTACTGTGCGGGTGAATAATAAGTATCCCAAAAAAGGAAATAATGTGGGTAAAAATAATCAAATGTCAATATCAAATATCATGCAAACTATCAAAAAAGAAATTAACTAAACAAAATCAACCTGCTTTTCTGTAAAAACAACAACAACAATAACATTCTAATAAGGTCCATACACAGGCTCAAAAGACTCCTGTGAGGGCGGGACATTTCCTACCGACAATAGTCCTTGCAGTGCGTCTGATGTGAAGTCTTAGAGCACCAAAAACGTATCGGCTGCCGATAGTGATGACTTCTTAGACCCTTGTGCTGTACAATTAATCACTGTGGCTATAAATGCCACAAAATCCACTTTCTTCACAATGAGTGTATCCAGATCACTCGATTGACTTAAAACACTAGCAACTGGTTGCAATGCATCCACCGCCATACTGTTGCCTCATGCCCCTTCGACTCTCTTCACCGCCTCCACACTCTAAAAATTAGGGGTTCAACAAGGGTTCTTCTAAGATCCTCAAAGTTCTTCGAAGAGCCTTAGGGTTCTTGGCACTGAAAATGGCCCCCAAAAGGTTCTTCCAAGAACCCCATAGGATGTGGGGTTCATCGAGGAACCTTCTCAGTTGGTGGGGGTTCTTGCAGAAACCTAACTGCCCAACTGAAACATTTGGATTTGAAAGGACAGCAGGTGCAGGCACTTAACTGAAACATGTAAAGATTTCCTCAATTTAAGGTAAGGTTTGTCCCTTGTATGGTCTAAATTGATATTATTTTATGATGATACCATCTATCTTTTCATATTTGTGCAAATCTTTCTAAAACAGAAAATTGACACAATTCAATGGATATCAATCAACAAAGAGGTAAGAATATGTAGGCTATAAGAATATGTTGAAGGCTAGCTGTATTGGGTGCAAATGACTGAACTGCTCACTTTTGTGTCTGTGTCTGCAGGTATCCAGACGAGGAGGCATGCAAAGGTACAGTGAGGGAAAAAAGTATTTGATCCCCTGCTGATTTTGTACGTTTGCCCACTGACAAAGAAATTATCAGTCTATAACTTTAATGGTAGGTTTATTTGAACAGTGAGAGACAGAATAACAACAACAAAAATGCAGAAAAACGCATGTAAAAAATGTTATACATTGATTTGCATTCTAATGAGGGAAATATGTATTTGACACCCTCTCAATCAGAAAGATTTCTGGCTCCCAGGTGTCTTTTATACAGGTAACGAGCTGAGATTAGGAGCACACTCTTAAAGGGAGTGCTCCTAATCTCAGCTTGTTACCTGTATAAAAGACACCTGTCCACAGAAGCGATTCCAAACTCTCCACCATGGCCAAGACCAAAGAGCTCTCCAAGGATGTCAGGGCCAAGATTGTAGACCTACACACGGCTGCTTGGTGAGAAGGTGACAACAGTTGGTGCGATTATTCGCAAATGGAAGAAACACAAAATAACTGTCAATCTCCCTCGGCCTGGGGCTCCATGCAAGATCTCACCTCGTGGAGTTGCAATGATCATGAGAACGGTGAGGAATCAGCCCAGAACTACATGGGAGGATCTTGTCAATGATCTCAAGGCAGCTGGTACCATAGTCACCAAGAAAACAATTGGTAACACACTACGCCGTAAAGGACTGAAATCCTGCAGCACCCGCAAGGTCCCCCTGCTCAAGAAAGCACATATACAAGCCCGTCTGAAGTTTGCCAATGAACAGGGTGAAAGTGTTGTGGTCAGATGAGACCAAAATCGAGCTCTTTGGCATCAACTCAACTCGCCGTGTTTGGAGGAGGAGGAATGCTGCCTATGACCCCAAGAACACCATCCCCACCGTCAAACATGGAGTTGGAAACATTATGCTTTGGGGGTGTTTTTCTGCTAAGGGGACAGGACAACTTCACCGCATCAAAGGGACGATGGACGGGGCCATGTACTGTCAAATCTTGGGTGAGAACCTCATTCCCTCAGCCAGGGCATTGAAAATGGGTCGTGGATGGGTATTCCAGCATGACAATGACCCAAAACACACGGCCAAGGCAACAAAGGAGTGGCTCAAGAAGAAGCACATTAAGGTCCTGGAGTGGCCTAGCCAGTCTCCAGACCTTAATCCCACAGAAAATCTGTGGAGGGAGCTGAAGGTTCGAGCTGCCAAACGTCAGGCTCGAAACCTTAATGACTTGGAGAAGATCTGCAAAGAGGAGTGGGACAAAATCCCTCCTGAGATGTGTGCAAACCTGGTGGCCAACTACAAGAAACGTCTGACCTCTGTGATTGCCAACAAGGGTTTTGCCACCAAGTACTAAGTCATGTTTTGCAGAGGGGTCAAATACTTATTTCCCTCATTAAAATGCAAATCAATTTATAACATTTTTGACATGTGTTTTTCTGGATTTCTTTGTTGTTATTCTGTCTCTCACTGTTCAAATAAACCTACCATTAAAATTATAGACTGATCATGTCTTTGTCAGTGGGCAAACGTACAAAATCAGCAGGGGATCAAATACTTTTTTCCCTCACTGTATGTCAATTGGTATTGGTATATTATGCTGATCACATTTACCATCCTCCTCCCTTACCTCTTCAATAAATATCCCATAGGCCTCTACATTATTGACATGGTATGTGTATGAAAACCATTATCAAAACAGTTTATTTCATTCACATTCACCACAAAAACCAAGGTATGAATTCTGTTATGTGCATGTTTTGTTAAATAATCTGTATAATTCAATTTTTGGGGATTTACAGACTTCTCTCCCTACACCTCTGATGAATATAACAGGAAACCTGTTCGATCACCATGCACTGCAAAATCATTCTGGCTATGGATACGGAGAACATCAACACATTAACATCAACACGCCAGAGGATATACCCATTTGACTTGGGGCTCTGCTGGGACTTTACCTCATATTTAGATTTTTTAATTCTGCTTTACCACTAAATCCTAAATTAACCCCAAAACGTTCTTCAAAAGGTTCTTTGAGGATCCATTAACAGGGGTTCTTTGAAGAACCCTTTTAAAGGGTTCTTCGAAGAACTTATAGGGGTTCCCCCACCGTTTCAATTTGAAGAAACCCTAAAGGATAGTCCAGGAACGTTTTCTTTTTAGAGTGCACATAGGAGATCTGCTGCACAACCCTGATCCTTGACATCTCAACCGCCTTCACCCTAACAGGGCACTCAAGGAAGTCCGGAGTATGATCCCTACCACAGTTGCAACATTTTCCATTGACAGATTCTTCAATACTATACTTCTCCCGTCTGCTAACATTTGACACGTGACAATATCCTTTACAATTCCCACACTGTAATGGTTTGGACACAAATGCTCTCACCGCATACCTCACATATCCAAGTCTCCTCAAACACCAATAATATCGATAGGCTTTTCTCCTTCCTTCCATTTACCATACGGGTCAGGCGATGTGCACTGACCACTCCTGGGATTTTGTGACTAAGGTCCTCGTCATCTATATCCAATGAGACTCCAGCTATAACTCCTTTGGCAGGCGCCCTGCTCCGAAGATCAATATGTTACTTCTGATGTGGACAATTTTGCCAGATCTAGTGCACGCTTCTTCTGTTCTTCATCAACACAATTAACCAAAACAAGGCCGCTTTTAGTCACCTTGATTGAATCCACCTTTCCCACTGCTTTCTTCAGTCCTCGATATTACAAATGGATTTCCCAAATGAATATCCTTGTCCAAAAAAACGCAGTTATTATTGGACCGGTCCTTGTCTTCTACTACAACTTTTGCTCGTTTTGTTCAATTCTTTTATTTCACTATTATTGGACCGGTCCTTGTCTTCTACTACAACTTTTGCTCGTTTTGTTCAATTCTTTTATTTCACTATTTTCCATTCATTGTCACACACTTCACTTGCCGCACTTTCAGATTCAAGCACAGTTGCCATTTCCTCTCTTTCCACCCAATTGTCACTTCTTCTTCAATGAGGTTTAACGGCGGTTGGCATCCAATTTGTTGCATTACCGCCACCTACTAGACTGGAGTACAACTCCCTTATCTTTTCTTGAAAAATAAAATAAAACAAAGCAAAGAAATATCCTACCATCTAACACTACACTCACAACTTCAAAACTAATAATAATAAGTAACCCCACCCTTCTCCACTATTTAAATATACTCACTCCTACCTCATGCCCTCAACCTGAAATGATGGGACATCACCACTTAACACTCCCTGTAACTCTTCTGCTGTCAAGTCTCGCACACCAAAATATCTCTCTGCAGCTGCCACCACAACCTCAATTTTCTTCGATTTGCGTTCCATCCCTACAGTACAATTAATAACCATTGCTATAAACGCTAAAAACCCAATCTTACTGAAACATAAATCACTTGCTTGCCTATCCCACTGTACTGGTATATATCTCCTACTCTCACCACTCCCCCCATTGACCTCTCTTCCTCTACTTTCTTCACTGCCTCCGCATATGACAACTTCTTCTCTACTCTTACCCTGGAAACCTCAACCTGCTTCTCTCGCACTGGACATGTCTGATCCCCAGCCCCATGGCCACCCCTACAATTAGCACATACCACCACTTTCCCCACTGCTTCACACTCCTTAGTCTCATGCCCTTCTGCACACTTCTCACACCTTGGAATCTCCCTCCTACATGCTGCTGCCACATGCCCATAAGTTTGACACATATAACATCTTAACGTACTCTGCACATAAGCTCGCACAGGATAACTTATATATCCTAACTTCACTTTATCCGGCAAAGACTCAACTTCAAAACTCAAAAGAACAGACAATGACTCTTCTGTTTCCCCACTCTCGCCATCCTGTTTACGTCGCACCAAACGACGAGCATCACACACACCGGGAATCTTCTCCTTCAGTTGATCCACTTTTACATTTACTGCTACCCCAGTAATCACTCCTCTCAATGGCGCCCTTTTCTTGAGAGCAAAACAATTCACAATTCTTTCCCCCATTTGTTTAACTCCAAGTGCCTTCTCCCTCTGCCCAACAGAAACACAAACAATTATCACTAGACCACTTCTGGTTACCCTCACCGATTCCAACGCTTTTTTCACCCATCTTGAAACCACAAATGGATCAGCCAAAAGGCAAGGATCCACTTTTTCCACAAACTTCACTCCTACTGTCACAGACTCATCTTTATCCTGACCCTCTGCGCAGGTCTCTGACTCCGAGCACTTCACCACACCTACCACCTCTGATACTTCACCCTCTTCCATTTCTACTCCTGTCTTCAGCTCACTTTGCTTACATTTCCTACCACTCTTCTTTAACAAACCTTCTCCCTTTTTCACGCCATTTTTTACCGACTCAAACTCACAGTCTTCCTCCCTCTCTCTCTTAGACCTCCTCTGCCTCTCTCTTCCCCTCCATTCCTCCTCATTCATCCAAGTATAATTTACATTTTACATTTACGTCATTTAGCAGACGCTCTTATCCAGAGCGACTTACAAATTGGTGCATTCACCCTATAGCCAGTGGGATAACCACTTTACAATGTTTTTTTATTTTATTTTTTAGGGGGGTAGAAGGATTACTTTATCCTATCCCAGGTATTCCTTAAAGAGGTGGGGTTTCAAATGTCTCCGGAAGGTGGTGAGTGACTCCGGTGTCCTGGCGTCGTGAGGGAGCTTGTTCCACCATTGGGGTGCCAGAGCAGCGAACAGTTTTGACTGGGCTGAGCGGGAACTATGCTTCCGCAGAGGAAGGGGAGCCAGCAGGCCAGAGGTGGATGAACGCAATGCCCTCGTTTGGGTGTAGGGACTGTTCAGAGCCTGAAGGTACAGAGGTGCCGTTCCCCTCACAGCTCCATAGGCAAGCACCATGGTCTTGTAACAGATGCGAGCTTCAACTGGAAGCCAGTGGAGTGTGCGGAGGAGCGGGGTGACGTGAGAGAACTTGGGAAGGTTGAACACCAGACGGGCTGCGGCATTCTGGATGAGTTGTAGGGGTTTAATGGCACAGGCAGGGAGCCCGGCCAACAGCGAGTTGCAGTAATCCAGACGGGAGATGACAAGTGCCTGGATTAGGACCTGTGCCGCTTCCTGTGTACGGCAGGGTCGTACTCTCCGAATGTTGTAGAGCATGAACCTGCAGGATCGGGTCACCGCCTTGATGTTAGCGGAGAACGACAGAGTGTTGTCCAGGGTCACGCAAAGGCTCTTCGCACTCTGGGAGGAGGACACAACGGAGTTGTCAACCGTGATGGCGAGATCATGGAACGGGCAGTCCTTCCCCGGGAGGAAGAGCAGCTCCGTCTTGCCAAGGTTCAGCTTGAGGTGGTGATCCGTCATCCATACTGATATGTCTGCCAGACATGCAGAGATGCGATTCGCCACCTGGTTATCAGAAGGGGGAAAGGAGAAGATTAGTTGTGTATCGTCAGCGTAGCAATGATAGGAGAGGCCATGTGAGGATATGACAGAGCCAAGTGACTTGGTGTATAGGGAGAATAGGAGAGGGCCTAGAACTGAGCCCTGGGGGACACCAGTGGTGAGAGCACGTGGTGCGGAGACAGCTTCTCGCCACGCCACTTGGTAGGAGCGACCGGTCAGGTAGGACGCAATCCAGCTCGGAGAGGGTGGAGAGGAGGATCTGATGGTTCACAGTATCAAAGGCAGCAGACAGGTCTAGAAGGACAAGAGCAGAGGAGAGAGAGTTAGCTTTAGCAGTGCGGAGAGCCTCCGTGACACAGAGAAGAGCAGTCTCAGTTGAATGACCAGTCCTGAAACCTGACTGGTTTGGATCAAGAAGGTCATTCTGAGAGAGATAGCAAGAGAGTTGGCTAAAGACGGCACGCTCAATAGTTTTGGAAAGAAAAGAAAGAAGGGATACTGGTCTGTAGTTGTTGACATCAGTGGGATCGAGTGTTGGTTTTTTGAGAAGGGGTGCAACTCTCGCTCTCTTGAAGACGGAAGGGACATAGCCAGCGGTCAAGGATGAGTTGATCAGCGAGGTGAGGTAGGGGAGAAGGTCACCGGAGATGGTCTGGAGAAGAGAGGAGGGGATGGGGTCAAGCGGGCAGGTTGTTGGGCGGCCTGCAGTCACAAGTCGCAAGATTTTATCTGAGAGAGAGAGGGGAGAAAGAAGTCAAAGCATAGGGTAGGGCAGTGTGAGCAGGACCAGCAGTGTCATTAGACTTAACAAACGAAGATCGGATGTCGTCAACCTTCTTTTCAAAGTGGTTGACGAAGTCATCCACAGAGAGAGAGGAGGGGGGAGGAGGATTCAGCAGGGAGGAGAATGTGGCAAAGAGCTTCCCTAGGGTTAGAGGCAGATGCTTGGAATTTAGAGTGGTAGAAAGTGGCCTTAGCAGCAGAAACAGATGAAGAAAATGTAGAGAGGAGGGAGTGAAAAGATGCCAGGTCGGCAGGGAGTTTAGTTTTCTTCCATTTCCGCTCCGCTGCCCGGAGCTCTGTTCTGTGAGCTCGCAATGAGTCATCAAGCCACGGAGCTGGAGGGGAGGACCGAGGCCGGCCGGGAGGATAGGGGGACACAGAGAGTCAAAGGATGCAGAAAGGGAGGAGAGGAGGGTTGAGGAGGCAGAATCAGGAGATTGGAGGGAGAAGGGTTGAGCAGAGGGAAGAGATGATAGGATGGAAGAGGAGAGAGTAGTGGGAGAGAGAGAGCGAAGGTTGCGGCGGCGCATTACCATCTGTGTAGGGGCAGAGTGAGTAGTGTTGGAGGAGAGCGAGAGAGAAAAGGATACAAAGTAGTGGTCGGAGACATGGAGGGGAGTTGCAGTGAGATTAGTAGAAGAGCAGCATCTAGTAAAGATGAGGTCAAGCGTATTGCCTGCCTTGTGAGTAGGGGGGACGGTGAGAGGGTGAGGTCAAAAGAGGAGAGGAGTGGAAAGAAGGAGGCAGAGAGAAATGAGTCAAATGTAGACGTAGGGAGGTTGAAATCCCCCAAAACTGTGAGGGGTGAGCCATCCTCAGGAAAGGAACTTATCAAGGCGTCAAGCTCATTGATGAACTCTCCAAGGGAACCTGGAGGGCGATAGATGACAAGGATATTAAGCTTAAATGGGCTAGTGACTGTGACAGCATGGAATTCAAATGAGGAGATAGACAGATGGGTTAGGGGAAAAATTGAGAATGTCCACTTGGGAGAGATGAGGATTCCTGTGCCACCACCCCTCTGACCAGATGCTCTCGGGGTATGCGAGAACACATGGTCAGACGAGGAGAGAGCAGTAGGAGTAGCAGTGTTTTCAGTGGTAATCCATGTTTCCGTCAGCGCCAGGAAGTCGAGGGACTGGAGGGTAGCATAGGCTGGGATGAAGTCAGCCTTGTTGGCAGCAGAACGGCAGTTCCAGAGGCTGCCTGAGACCTGGAACTCCACGTGGGTGGTGCGTGCAGGGACCACCAGGTTAGAGAGGCAGCAGCCACGCGGTGTGAGGCGTTTGTGTAGCCTGTGCGGAGAGGAGAGAACAGGGATAGGCAGAGGCATAGTTGACAGGCTGCAGCAGATGGCTACAATAATGCAGAGGAGATCTGAATAAAATGAACTAAACATCTGGGAAAGGAGAGAGCCACAACTCCCAAATATAACTCTCCCAACTTCCACCTCAGAAACTATAATTGTTGTAAACTACAGCGGTTCAATGTTTTCTAGGAATAGACTAACCTAGTTTATTCAGCTAGCTAACTAGGTGCAGTATTATTCCGTGAAAACGTCCGGGCACCTCGTCATAACACACGGCACGAACACACAGAGAGAGCCAAACTAACGTTAGCTAGTCACCCATGTCCCGAATTCCTTGAGCGACTCGGGCTATCAATATGTAAAAAAACAAAACAGAAGTGTAGGTTATGACTTACCCCTAGCAGCTAGTGTTAGCTAGCCAAGTGCAAAGCTAGCCACTGAATTGACTCAGCCAGTTCGCGTCTGTTCGCTCGGTCGTTCCAGCTATTGTTTACAAGTAGCTATCCAGGTTGCAACAAGCTTGCTAATTTTCAAGCGCAGTAGCCACTTGCTACCTAACGTTAACGGTTCAGACAATGAGGTTAGAAAACAGCTGAATGGTAGGCAATTATTGTATGTAATTATTGTAGGCAGCCAGCTGGCGTAATTATAGGCACTCTCAGGCGTGAAACAACTATACCGTTGCTAATAGCTACTCGCCAGCTAGTCCAGGTGGTGAGTTAGCTAGCTAGCTAGCTAGCTCAGTGCTACACCGGCACCGCCGAATACAATACTTAACCTACAATAATTACATACAATAACTACCTACAACAACCCACAATACCTACCTACAATACCTAACTACAATCAAAATACATAGTTTTAAGCCTTACTCGACAAAGCCAAGCTATGTATAAAGCCAAGCTTACCCGACGACCTCCTCCTCCTCTATATAAGGAGGAGGTTGTCTCCTTGTGATAATACTGCATTTCTCCTGACCAATATCTATTTCTTGCCTTCTCAAAGGACTCAATTTTCCCCCTCCTTTCCCTTCTGGTCTACTCTATCCTCTGCCTCACAGTCCACAATGACCTCTTTATTGCTCCCTCCGGCGTCTATTCTATCCTCTGGACTTGTGTCGACATCTTGACCTGCGTCTTCCATCGGAAAAAATGTGGTCCGCCACATAGTCCCCAATCGCCCGACGTCATCCCTGATTCAAATTCCAGTTTCGTTTGAGTTTGCGCTCTCTCCCTCCATGAACCAATTGTCACTGCTCTTGATCCTCCCATTTCTTAAACCTATTGCTCCCAATCCTCACACTTCTCTCGACACGCCCATTATGAGTCACTCCAGCGAGGCAGCCACCTACGATTCAGCGCGAGGGCTGAGGGGGTAAAAGTAACGCGATTGGACGGCTGCTTCTGACTCTTGTCGCGTTGACGTACTAGTCGGAACTACGAAACTCGGTCATTTCAGACCTGCTAACTGGTTGTAGTTGTACACGTGACGCGTTCAACGAATCATCAAGTCAGATATTTTCGAATTTCTTAGTTCCGACTACCATATGAACGCGGCATCTATGGATTTTTCTGTTAATTTGCGGGCGGGCATAGCGGGTTGGCCTATTGGTCACATGACACATATCTACAATTTATCACGTGACGTGTATGAGGAAATATCGCAGCCAAAGAGGAGAAAGGTGGATGTTCTACACATTTTGATTGATATCCGCCAAAATCGTCGAAAATGAGTGCTAGTTTGGACATCAGACTGAAAAGAGCAAATAAAGTATATCATGAGGGGGTAAGGGTCAATTTGCCTAAATCTACATCGTGAGATATACAGTATAGCTATCGATGCTAACAAACTGTAAGAAGAGCAGACATTTTTTCAGGCTTGTTTGGGTAGAAAGCTGTCATTCCAAATGGAATAGCTTGTACACGTGCATCAGTGACAGGTGATACAGTGAAGTGTCATATAAGTAGATAACCACGTGTATTTTAACCTCTTCTACCCACGACATGTTCTGTTAATAGCTCGTGTTGACCATTATGTTATACTCCAAACTTCACAATACAGTGGCTAGGTTAACCGTGAGTTAGATTGCTGTATTTCGTACCTCTGGCAACTTGGCAAGTCGTGTGCATGAGAATTGTTTTGCTTGCTTCTTGCTACAGAGCAATCTTTCGTGTGTGTGTGTGGTGAAGAGATGATAATGATTATTTTGACTGATCAGTAGTTATCCATTTCTTCAATGTGTAAGATTTCTACTGTGGATGTCCTGCGTTGTCGAACATGAGTTATCTATGACGATGACATACAGGTAACTGCCAAAATAAAGGAAACACTTGAATAAAAGAGCGATAGGAAGTATATTGAAAGCAGGTGCTTCCATACAGGTGTGGTATCAAAGTTAAGTAAGCAATTAACAACCCATCATCGTGTGTGTGTGAGTCACCAGATCTCAACCCAATTGAACACTTAAGGGAGATTCTGGAGCAGAGGCAGTGTTTTCCACCACCATCAACAAAACACCAAATGATGGAATGTTTTGTGGAAGAATGGTGTCGCATCCCTCCAATAGAGCTCCAGACACTTGTAGAATCTATGCCAAGGCGCATTGAAGACACTTTGCAGGTGTTTCCTTTATTTTGGCAGTTACCTGTATCATCTCACCAAATACCCCCTCTGGTCATAGTACAGCTTTATAAACACCCTAAACACCACAGTGTGATACTTAGCCACATTTCACATTTGTAATATCATTTCTGGTTTATCATGTCAGGAGGTCCTTGCCGGTGTTGTGGCGATAGTGAGTAAGGAGGCGGTCCAGCACCAGGGCATCACTCTCACCATGGAGGGCATTGTCAACCTACAGCTTAGCTCCAAGAGTGTGGGAGTCTTTGAGGCTTTCTACAACTCTGTCAAGGTGAGAGTCCAACAGTATTTCCAAGCCCAAGGATCACCACACGTTGAACTGCCTCTTTAACATTTTTTGATTAGAATGTTATTGTCATGGACTGTTTAGTGCCAACATGGAGGATAGATAGCTTGCCTAGGTCTGTATATCAATGGCTCTGATGTCACAGATTGTTCTCTCCCCTCTTTCTGTAACAGCCCATTCAACTTATCACAAGCAACATTGAAGTGGTAAAGCAAGGGAAGGTGCCTGGAGGCAAGACAGAGATTCCCTTTGAGTTCCCCCTGCACACAAAGGGCAACAAAGTGCTGTATGAGACCTACCATGGTGTTTTCGTCAACATTCAGGTAATGACCACAGAGCTGGGGCCTGCCCTGCACTTTGCAGATGGCTGTCTCCTGTGTTTTCAGACTATGACCTAGATTCTTCTCCATGTCAGACAAGGGCCAGACCAGCCAGAGAACCATACTATACCTCCCAAAGCAGATATTTCAGTGTCCAAAATTGATTGTGTATTCATTTTGTCTATTTTTGGGTCAGACCTGCTTCAGCTGACGCATTGCCTGTGCTATTTCTGAGGACTGTTTAAAAGATCCCTTTTATTGTCATGTCATCAAAAAAATAAAATGTAAACCCCTCTGTATCTGTAGCTAATGAGGTGTAATGATAGAGACAGAGAGGCACAGATTGACATTTCCTGTGTTTCAGTCGGTTGTCATCTCAAGGAAACTGAAAAAACTAAAAACTAAAGGGAAGTTTGCTTAAAAAAACATGTTTTCATCACTGCAGATGTATAGGCCTAAGCAATGAGATAATGTTATTAGCAGATGCTGAAAGGTCATTTTCCAGCAATCTTACATTTTGCTGGAGTAAAAATAATGGGACATTCTGTAGTTGCCGAGGCATTTTTTTGTCCCCTGAATCAGTCAAGCTTCAGAAAGGAGCTAGACGTATTCTCTGTCTGCTAAATTGATGAGATGTAGACCAACATTTGAATAGCCTAATGCTTGAGCATTAAACCTTTGGAAAACAATGCTCTAATAGGCTACATCTTCTTGTATTCATAGGCTTTGTTTTTGTCCAATAAGAATGTTTACCCTTGAAAACCTAAAGTTGTGTGTCTTCTGAAACAGCACTATCTAGTAGATTAGGTATTTTTTTATTGCTTTCCAGAATAAGCAAGGCATTCAAAGGACAGAGGGTAGGCTCTGTACTGCATCTAATATTAGACTTAAAATTCAGATAGTACTGATGAGGAACCTCATAGGGGGTGACTTGTCAGTCTCAATTCTACTACTGGAAAAGGTATCCAGCTTTATTTTAAGGCAGGCTTCTAACAATCACTCTGCCTGTTTCTCCTGACAAAATCATGTAAGAAAAAGTATTTGTATCCACAAAAGCCTTGTTACTAATGTTAATAATTGTATGGTGTTTATGATCTCAGTACACCCTCCGTTGTGACATGAAGCGCTCCTTGTTGGCCAAAGACCTGAGTAAGACCTGTGAATTCATGGTGCACTGTCTGGTGAGATCAACCATCATCCTGATTCAGACCACTATCTCATCTCTTCTGATACCATACAAACACACCAACTTAACATGATCTGACATTGCTTGATTTTAAGTTTCATGTAGCTACAGTAAGAAACAGGCCTGTAGATTCTCATACTTTTCTTCAATATACAGTGGGGGAAAAAATTATTTAGTCAGCCACCAATTGTGCAAGTTCTCCCACTTAAAAAGATGAGAGAGGCCTGTAATTTTCATCATAGGTACACGTCAACTGACAGACAAATTGAGAAAAAAAAATCTGAATCTGCAATAGGTAAGCAGCTTGGTTTGAAGAAATCAACTGTGGGAGCAATTATTAGGAAATGGAAGACATACAAGACCACTGATAATCTCCCTCGATCTGGGGCTCCACGCAAGATCTCACCCCGTGGGGTCAAAATGATCAGAAGAACGGTGAGCAAAAATCCCAGAACCACACGGGGGGACCTAGTGAATGACCTGCAGAGAGCTGGGACCAAAGTAACAAAGCCTACCATCAGTAACACACTATGCCGCCAGGGACTCAAATCCTGCAGTGCCAGACGTGTCCCCCTGCTTAAACCAGTACATGTCCAGGCCCGTCTGAAGTTTGCTAGAGTGCATTTGGATGATCCAGAAGAGGATTGGGAGAATGTCAGATGAAACCAAAATATAACCTTTTGGTAAAAACTCAACTCGTCATGTTTGGAGGACAAAGAATGCTGAGTTGCATCCAAAGAACACCATACCTACTGTGAAGCATGGGGGTGGAAACATCATGCTTTGGGGCTGTTTTTCTGCAAAGGGACCAGGACGACTGATCCGTGTAAAGGAAAGAATGAATGGGGCCATGTATCGTGAGATTTTGAGTGAAAACCTCCTTCCATCAGCAAGGGCATTGAAGATGAAACGTGGCTGGGTCTTTCAGCATGACAATGATCCCAAACACACCGCCCGGGCAACGAAGGAGTGGCTTCGTAAGAAGCATTTCAAGGTCCTGGAGTGGCCTAGCCAGTCTCCAGATCTCAACCCCATAGAAAATCTTTGGAGGGAGTTGAAAGTCTGTGTTGCCCAGCGACAGCCCCAAAACATCACTGCTCTAGAGGAGACCTGCATGGAGGAATGGGCCAAAATACCAGCAACAGTGTGTGAAAACCTTGTGAAGACTTACAGAAAACGTTTGACCTGTGTCATTGCCAACAAAGGGTATATAACAAAGTATTGAGAAACTTTTGTTATTGACCAAATACTTATTTTCCACCATAATTTGCTAATAAATTCATTAGAAATCCTATAATGTGATTTTCTGGATTTTTTTTCTTCTAATTTTGTCTGTCATAGTTGACGTGTACCTACAGTGAGCTCCATAATTCATTGGACAGTGACCATTTGTTTGTTAATTTGGTTCTGTACTCTAGCACTTTGAGTTTGAAAGGATACAATGACAATGAGGGTGAAGTGCAGACTGTCAGCTTTAATTTGAGGGTACTTTCATACATATCAGATGAACCGTTTAGAAATGACAGCACCTTTTGTACATGGTCCCCCCATTTTAAGGTACTACAAGTATTTGATAAATTGGCTTCACAGATGTGTGTCTTTAGGCAGGTGTATTCATTTGTGTCGTTAGTGAATGCAGGAGAGCTGTTGATGAATAGTATTGATTCTAGACTTTGCTATTGCCTTTGGAGGTTGTTGTTGGGGTGTGACAACATGAGGAAGACAGCAGTGTCGATGCAAATGAAGCTGGCCGTCATAAGGCTCAGAAATGAAAATCAATCAATCAGGAACATTGCAAAAACCCTGGCCATGCCCAAGTCAACAGTTTGGTTCATTATTATCAAGAAAAAAACAACCGGTGAACTCAATTATGTCAAAAGACCCGGTAGACTGAGGAAGACCACTGTAGTGGATGACCGGAGAATACTCTCTATGGTGAAGAACCCCCCTGACAACAGCCCAACAGATCAAAAACACTCTCCTGGATGCAGGTGTAGATGTGTCAAAGTCTACCATACGTAGAAGACTACATCAGCAGGACTACAGAGGGTACACTACAAGATGCAAACCACTTATAAGCCTGAAGAACAGAAAGGCGAGATTACAGTTTGCTAAAAAGCACCTAAAAAGAGCCCCAAGAGTTCTGGAAAAAAGTATTGTGGACAGATGAGACAAAGATTAACATGTACCAGAGTGATGGAAAGCGGAAAGTGTGGAGAAAAATAAGAAATGCCCATGATCCAAAGCATACCACCTCATCCGTGAAACATGGTGGAGGGGGTGTTATGGCTTGGGCCTGTATGGCTGCCAGTGGAACAGGCTCACTTGTCTTCATCGATGATGTGACTGCAGACAGAAGTAGAACAATGAATTCTGAAGTCTACAGAAATATTTTATCTGCTCAGATAAAACCAAATGCCTCCAAACTCATTGGACGGCACTTCATCATGCAACAAGACAATAACCCTAAACATACTGCTAGAGCAACGAAGGGGTTTTTGATGGCCAAAAACTGGAAAATCCTTGACTGGCCGAGTCAATCACCGGATCTGAATCCAATTGAACATGCATTTTACATGCTGAAGAGGAGACTGAAGGCAATAAGTCCCCGAAACAAGCAGGAACTGAAGATGGCTGCAGTACAGGCTTGGCAGAAGATACCCAGCGTCTGGTGATGTCGATGCATCGCAGACTTCAAGCAGTCATTGCATGCAAAGGATATGCGACCAAATATTAACAATGATTACTTTATTCTACATTATGTTAAACTGTCCAATGTCTTTTGATGCCCGAAAATGGGGGGGACCATGTACAAAAGCTTCTATAATTTCTAAACGGTTCATCCAACATGTATGAAAATACCCTCAAATTAAAGCTGACAGTCTGCACTTCACCCTCATTGTCATTGTATCCTTTCAAACTCAAAGTGCTAGAGTACAGAACCAAAATAACAAAAAAATTGTCACTGTCCAATTAATTATGGAGCTCACTGTATGTTGAAAATTACAGGCCTCTCATCTTTTTAAGTGGGAGAACTTGCACAATTGGTGGCTGACTAAATACTTTTTTCCCCCCACTGTAGATGCAGTTACAAGTGAAGTGATGTTGTAATCTGTAGTTACACAATATGACATCATACATGATTTCTAGGGGACTGTCCCTTCTCTGGGGCCATGGAGACCATTTGCTCATGCTTAGACTGTCTCCTTTCTCTACTCTCAGCCACAGAAAGCCAAGCTGCAACCCACCCCGGTGGAATTCACCATCACGCCAGAGACCCTGCAGAATGTCCGCGAGGTACAGCAGGCCTGTCGGAATATGACCAAAAACCTACAAAATGTTCAATGACATTTAATCTACACTGACCAAAAGTATGTGGACACCTGCTCATTGACCATCTCATTCCAAAATCATGGGCATTAATATGGAGTTGGTCCCCCCTTTTGCTGCTATAACAGCCTCCACTCTTCAGGGAAGGCTTTCCACTAGATGTTGGAAAATTACTGCGGGGACTTGCTTCCATTCCGCCACGAGCATTAGTGAGGTCGGGCACTGATGTTGGACGATTAGGCCTGGCTCGCAATAGTCGGCATTCCAATTCATCCCAAAGGTGTTCGGTGGGGTTGAGGTCAGGGCTCTGTGCAGGCCAGTCAAATTCTTCCACATCGATCTCCACAAACCATTTCTGTATGGACCTCACTTTGTGCACGGGGGCATTGTCATTCTGAAACAGGAAAGGGCCTTCCCCAAACTGTTGCCACAAAGTTGGAAGCACAGAATCATCTAGAATGTCATTGTATGCTGTAGCGTTAAGATTTCCCTTCACTGGAACTAAGGGGCCTAGCCTGAACCATGAAAAACAGCCCCAGACTATTATTCCTCTTCCACCAAACTTTACAGTTGGCACTATGCATTCAGGCAGGTAGCGTTCTCCTGGAATCTGCCAAACCCAGAATCGTCCGTCGGACTGCCAGATGGTGAAGCGTGATTAATCACTCCAGAGAACGCGTTTCCACTGCTCCAGAGTCCAATGGCGGCGAGCTTTACACCACTCCAGCCGACGGTTGGCATTGCGCATGGTGATCTTAGGTTTGTGTGCGGCTGCTCGGCCATGGAAACCCATTTCATGAAGTTCCCGACAAACAGTTGTTGTGCTGACGTTGCTTCCAGAGGCAGTTTGGAACACGCTAGTGAGTGTTGCAACCGAGGACATACTATTTTTTACACGCTTCAGCACTCAACGGTCCTGTTCTGTGAGCTTATGGCCTAACACTTCATGGCTGAGCCGTTGTTGTAGACGTTTCCATTTCACAATAACAGCACTTACAGTTGACCGGGGCAGCTCTAGCAGGGCAGAAATTTGATGAACTGACTTGTTGGAAAGGTGGCATCCTATGATGGTGCCATGTTGAAAGTCACTGAGCCTTCAGTAAGGCCATTCTACTGCCAATGTTTAACTATGGAGATTGCATGGCTGTGTGCTCGATTTTATACACCTGTCAGCAACAGGTGTGGCAGAAATAGCTGAATCCACTCATTTGAAGGTGTGTCCACATACATTTGTGTATATATAGTGTACCTTTGGCATTCTAGATGTTGGTTTCCTGGGTCTTAATCGGTCTACTCAGTCATTGATCAAAATTGATTTGAGGGAAACCAGCAGACACCGCAGCAGGAATGTTCAGACCGTTAACATCATCCCATTTTTGTATTACTCACCATCGTCTCCCTCAGAGGAGTTTGCTGCCCAAGTTCCTGATCCGGGGCCACCTGGACGCCACGAACTGTGTGATCACTCAGCCCCTGACTGGAGAACTGGTGGTGGAGAGCTCTGATGTCGCCATCAAGAGCATCGAGCTGCAGCTGGTCCGTGTAGAGACCTGCGGTGAGTCTGACGCTACTTAACCCATCGACACTGAACAAAAATATAAACGCAACAATTTCAAATATTTTACTGAGTTGCAGTTCATATAAGGATATCAGTCAATTGAAATAAATTAATTAGGCCCTAATCAATGGATTTCACATGACTGGGAATACAAAGTAGGGGCGTGGATCAGAAAACAAGTCAGTATCTGGTGTGACCACCATTTGCCTCATGCAGCGTGACACATCTCCTTCGCATAGAGTTGATCAGGCTGTTGATTTTGGCCTGAGGAATGTTGTCCCACTTCTCTTCAATGGCTGTGCGAAGTTGCTGGATATTGGCGGGAACTGGAACACGCACGTCGATCCAGAGCATCCTAAACATGCTCAATGGGTGACATGTCGGGTGAGTATGCAGGCCATGGAAGAACTGGGACATTTTCAGCTTCCAGGAATTGTGTACAGATCCTTGCAACATGGGGCCGTACATTATCATGCTGAAACAACATGAGGTGATGGTACGACAATGGGCCTCAGGATCTCGTCATGGTATCTCTGTGCATTCAAATTGCCATCGAGAAAATGCATTTGTTTTCATTGTCCGTAGCTTATGCCTGCCAATACCATAACCCCAGCGCCACCATGGGGCACTCTGTTCACAACGTTGACATCAGAAACCACTCGCCCACACGACGCCATACACGCTGTCTGCCATTTTCACGGTACAGCTGAAACCGGGATTCATCCGTGAAAAGCACACTTCTCCAGCGTGCCAGTGGCCATCGAAGGTGAGCATTTGCCCACTGCAGTCAGGTCAAGACCATGGTGAGGGTGATGAGCACGCAGATGAGCTTCCCTGAGATGTTTTCTGACAGTTTGTGCAGAAATTATTCGGTTGTGCAAACCCACAGTTTCATCAGCTGTCCGGGTGGGTGGTCTCAAACGATCCTGCAGGTGAAGAAGCTGGATATGGAGGTCCTGGACTGGCGTGGTTACACATGGTCTTTGGTTGTGAGGCCAGTTGGATATACTGCTAAATAATCTAAAATGACGTTGGTAGAGAAATGAACATGAAATTCTCTGGCAACAGCTCTGGTGGACATTCCTGCAGTCAGCATGCCAATTGCACACTCCCTCAACTTGAGACATCTGTGGCATTGTGTTGTGTGACAAAACTGCACATTTTAGAGAGTGGCCTTTTGTCTCCAGCACAAGGTGCACTTGTGTAATGATCATGCTGTTTAATCAGCTTCTTGATATGCCACACATGTCCGGTGGATGGATTAACTTGGTAAAGGATAAATGCTCACTAACAGGGATGTATACAACATTTGAGAAATAAGCTTTTTGTGCGTATGGAAATGTCTGGGATTTTGTATTTCAGTTTATGAAACATGGAACCAACATTTTTCCATGTTGCTTTTATATTTTTGTTCAGTATATTTAGAGGGCAGGCCCTGGTAGAATACTTTTAACAATGCATCCTTCAAGGGAATCGTTCATCTGAACTGTACGTGGTTGAATGAAAGTAAGATTCCCATTACTTTGCTTTCTCCAATCCAGATTAGTGTCTAAAGTGTTTGAACAGGCTCTAGTTGGTGTTAAAAGGGCACTGTTTTCCAAACAGACCCCTACCCACTCCTATAGAAGTTTAATAGCGTTTCTCCATCCGTGCCAGGCTGTGCTGAGGGCTATGCCAGAGATGCCACAGAGATCCAGAACATCCAGATAGCAGAGGGAGATGTCTGCCACAGCCTGCCCATCCCCATCTACATGGTCTTCCCTAGGCTCTTTACCTGCCCTACCCTTGAGACTATCAACTTTAAAATCGGTGAGGTAACCTGTAATAAATACAATTCAAATAGTGCAACAGTTGAGTGGTTTACCGATGACTGACGGGTGCGATTCTTTGTTCCTCTGTAGAGTTTGAGGTGAACGTGGTGATTGTCCTCCATGACGAACATCTGATCACAGAGAACTTTCCTCTGAAGCTGTGCCGAGCATGAGAGCCCAGAGGTCCACTGCAATCTGGAGGATAGTCAGGCATGCCTTTTACATGCCTGGGCAAGACCGACCTGAAGTGACCTGTTGACTGGGCATCCCTGTTCTGAATCAATGACACGGTCTATAAGTGCATGATGTTATATGGATGTATGTCTACAGTTCAGAAAACAAGACTGAAAAAGCAGAGGATGTTCAAGATTATGGGCTACCTTTCAATATAATAGTGCAAATGTCAAAATGGACCAAGTAACTTAATTGTGTAACAAATCATGACATTGTTGAAGCTGCATTGTTGCATTTCAGAAGGTTTTTGGAGACACTGCCCACCATTAGCAGTAATATGGTAATTTTCTAACAGAATGAATGTTGGCACTAGCCCAAATAACATTCTAAAATGGAGGCATTTCAAACTAACAAGAAGGTATACAAAAGCAACCAAGTTATTAAATGCATTTTAACATTCCAGTTATGTTGTCATGGAAATTATGTGTATTGGCTTAACCCCAAAGAGCATGCCAAAAGGACCTATTGTCCCAACAGCAGATTAAATTAATCTTCACTGTAAGCCTTAAATAAGAGATTTTAGGTAGCTACTTACATCACACAATTGACAGATTTTTTTTTGTTGCAAAGTGGAAACCAACAGTTTACGATCTTCAGTTGAGTGGTCTACTCTCTTGTGGACAGACTACATAAACAAATGCATCTGATCAAATTACGTGAGATTTTAGTTCTGGTTTACCCGAGATTAAGTGATACACTACATGACCAAAAGTATGTATTTATTATGGATCCCCATTAGCTGCTGCCAAGGCATCAGCTACTCTTCCTGGGGTCTGGCAAAATTAAGGCAGTTCTACAATTTTTAAAACATTACAATACATTCCATAACAGATTTCACAACACACTAAGTGGACACCTACTTGTTGAACATTTCATTCCAAAATCATGGCCACTAATATGGAGTTGGTCCCCCCTTTGCTGCTATAACAGCCTCCACTCTTCTGGGAAGGCGTTCCGCTAGATGTTGGGACTTGCTTCCATTCATCCACAAGAGCATTAGTGAGGTCGGGCACGGATGTTGGGCGATTAGGTCTGGCTTGCAATCGGCGTTCCAATTCATCCCAAAGGTGTTTGATGGGGTTGAGTTCAGGGCTCTGTGCAGGCCAATCAAGTTCTTCCACACCATCCTCAACAAACCATTTCTGTATGGACCTCACTTTGTGCACGGGGGCATTGTCATGCTGAAACAGAAAAGGGCCTTCCCCAAACTGTTGCCACAAAGTTGGAAACACAGAATCGTCTAGAATGTCATTGTAGGTGTTTCTGTATGATATGTTGGATTAAGGAATAAAGACAGACACCAATGTTCAGTTCAATAGCCTTGTTGAGCCTTGTACAAATCCCTACGCGTGGAGTCTGGGGAACAGTCCAACTAGTCGATTACCTATCAACTAGACTCCGTAACATCATCCTTTTCAATAGAAAGTGCAAACATAACGGCATAACATTGCGTTCTTAACAGTCAAGTCATAACAATTGAAAAGCATGACATTTTCTTTTTACTTCAGCTGTCATCTTCCTTTTTTAATTTTTTTTTTTTTTTTTTTTTTTTTTTTTTTTATTAACAGACAACAAGTTAAGTCTCTTGCTTACAGAGTAAGCCTGTCCGGTGGCTTGCACAGCCGACCCACCCGTGAGTAAGTATTGGCTCTGACAGGGGTAGGATTAGGGCCACGAGCTGGAGAGTTTGGTGGGGTAGAAGCTTCACCTTCAGTTGGCTCATGTCTCAATTCTGCACCCCTTACCCTTAGGCCTGGACTGTGATCCAGCTCATCTAAGTGAGTGTATGGCATGTTCTGGTTTGTCTGCTCTGCTACGCGCAGATCCACCCGATTGCGACGATAGAGGGAGCCACCAACATCCACCAGGTAAGAACGTGGTGCAACTCTCTGTAGGCATGTGCCCAGCCTCCAAAGTCCTGTGTGGTCTCCCGGCAGCGGTTTCATCCTTATAGTTTCACCCACCTCCAGCTCTGGTAGGTCTCGAGCAGTCCGGTCGTAGAAGCACTTAGCGAGCTGCTTTCTGTGACGCAGTTTGTCCGTGACGCCAACCATGACGCAGGGCTCAAGTAGCTTGTTAGCTACGGGGATAGTAGTCTTCAGACGTCTGGACAGAAGGCGTTGTGCTGGGCTGCTGTCCATGTTTTCGGTGGGTGTGTTCCTCCACTGTAAGATCGCTTTCCATGGGTCGTTGCTGTCGCGCAAGGCCCTGCTTAACAGGTTTTTTGCAATCTTGACAGCTGATTCTGCCTTGCCATTTGCTTTTGGGTGTCTTGGAGAGGAGGTCACGTGGTCAAACTCCCATTCTGGAGGCGAAACGCTTGAACTGTGCAGTGAATTGTGGGCCATTGTCCGTGATTACCTTGTCAGGCTGACCTTGCCTTGCAAACTGCGCCTTGCAGCGCTTTATGACCGTCTCTGCGGACAAGTCAGGGAGCAGTTCAATTTCCCAAAAGTCAGAGTAATGATCAACGAGGAGAAGATAGTCCTTTTGTCTGTGGCTGAATAAGTCCATGCTGATGATTTGCCAGGCCCTTGTGGGCAGTTCGTGTGACATCATGGTTTCCTTTTGCTGTTCATGAGCGTACTCGTTGCATGTGGTACAGTTGCTGACAAAGTCTTTAATTTCTGCTTGCATGTTTGGCCAGTATAATGTTTCACGAGCCTGACGGTAGCATGCGTCACCTCCGACGTGACTGGAGTGTATGCGGGTAAGCATCTCTGGACGTAGTGATTTGGGAATAATGACCTTCTGACCTCTGAACAAGACGCCATTTTGCACACTGATCTCATCTCGAAAGGTCCAGTATTCTCTCACTGTGAAAGGTGTCTCCTCTTTCAGATATGGCCAACCTGCTAGAGCCATGGACTTCAGTGACTGTAGGTGTTCGTCCTTGTCAGTATGTTGCCTGATCTGGGCTAGGCGGTGATCTGTCACGTTTAAGTAGTCTGCCTGATTGATCTGTTGAACATCTTGTTGTTCCTGCTGTAGCGAACAGATGGCCTGCCGCTGATAGGCAGTGCCTCTACCTGTACATTGTGCTGTTGCCCTGCTCAGTGTGTCGCTGATGTACATCTCAGGTCCTGGCTTGTAAATGACCTTCAGGCTGTAGTTTTGCAGAGTCAGGAGCATACTTTGAAGCCTCTTGGGCGCGTTGAGGAGAGGTTTACTGAATATGGCAATGAGTGGTTTGTGGTCAGTTTCAGCGGTGACCAGCTCTCGACCATATAAGTAGTGATGGAATCGCTGGCAGGAGAAGACGATGCTGAGGCACTCTTTCTCAATTTGTGCATAGTTTTGTTCGGTGGGGGTGAGCGCTCTCGAGGCAAACGCAACGGGCTGGCCTTCCTGCATAAGGCAGCATCCAAGTCCCCTTTGGCTAGAGTCGCTCTGGATTGTGACAGGCTTCGTGACGTCGTAGTAGCGCAACACTGGCATGGATGAAGCCAGAGATTTCATCTCCTGCACTGCGGCCTCGTGCTTGGGTAGCCAGTGCCATGGTGTGTCTTTGTCCAGCAACCGGCGCAGAGGCTCACAGACTGCTGATAGGTGTGGCATGAACTTTGCAAGATAGTTTGCAAAGCCGATGAGACGCTGTACTCCTTTTGCATCAGACGGGTTTGGCATGTCGAGGATCGCTTGGACCTTGTCTGGGTCCGGCTTCAGGCCTTTTGCCGAGAGAATGTGGCCATGGAAGTGGACGTCTTTCACCTTGAACTGCAGCTTCTTCAGGCCAAGACGAAGCTTAACTGATCGGCAGCGCTCCATCAGTGCCAGGAGCTTCACATCGTGGTCGCGTTCTGCTTCTTCGTCTGTTTCACCACAGCCTACGATCAGGATATCATCGGCGATGGGTTCAATGCCCTTGAGCCCAGCCAGTAACTCGTGCTGCTTGCGTTGGTATACCTCAGGCGCCACTGAGACACCAAACGGGAGCTTGAGCCAGCGTTTCCGACCCCAGGGGGTCCAGAAGGTAGTCATGAAGCTGCTTTCTTCGTCCAGCTTGCATTGAAGGAATGCATCTCGGGCATCCACCAAGGTGAAAATCCTGGCCTTGGGAAGCTTATAGAGGACATCCTCTAGTGTCGGCATGATGTAGTGGGATCGTTTCAGTGCTTGGTTCAGATGCTTTGGGTCGATGCAGACCCTCAGCTTCTCTGGTTTTTTTCACTATGACCATATTGCTGATCCAGTCAGTTGGTTCAGTCACAGATGTCATGTGGCCATCGGCCTCATACTTGTCCAGCTGGGCCTTCACAGCCACTTTCATTGCAATGGGCACATTGCGAGGAGCACACTGGACTGGAGTAATGCTCTCATCCACTTCAAAGTGTACCTCCCCAGGCACTGATTCAACGGGCATGTTGAATACATCGTCATATCTGCTGAGTAGTTGTTCTTTGGACAGGGGTCCATGCTGGACATGATCCACAATGTGCAGGTCATTTGGTACAGTGAACTGCATCAGTCCCAGGCGTTCGCATGTAGAGCCTGAGAGGAGAGGATTTTGACTGGTTTTCACAATCTCGAACTCCAGCTTGTGTTTGCGTCCCCGAATAACACATTCGGTCTCAAAGGTGCCCATAGAGCTCATTAGTTCTCCTGAGTACAGCTTTAGTCTAGTATCGCTGGGAAATAGATGTGTGTCAGGTGCCAGATTGATTTTGTCTTTTGTAGCTCATTACGTTGCATGTAGCACCCGAATCCAGTTGACATTGTTGTTGCTTGTTGTGTAATCGTAGTGTCACAAACCATTTCTTCCCTCTTGAGTGTACAGCCCCAATGGATTCATGCATGTAAATGTCACTTTCACTGTTCAGCTCTGAACATTGAGTAATATCATCAACACAGTGAATCTTGCCCTCACTCACCCTTCTTTTGCTTTTTGAGACACACTTTTGCAAAGTGATTATTAGTTCCACAAGCTCTGCATGGTTTTCCATAGGCCGGGCAGTGCACTTTGCCACGTGTGTGTGTATTCCCACAGTATTTACATGCTACGGGGCTCTCTGTGTTCACCGTTCGTGGTGAATTACTCTGCCTCGATTGGTTTTGTCTGAATGTCTGCCTAGCAACAGCGTGAACCGTATCAACGTCGGAGCGTGGGGTTTCCATTTCCATTGCTCTCATTCTCATGTCAGTGACTTCAGCAGTGCGGCACATTTCGATGGCAGTTACTAATGTTAAGCCTCTCTCTCTCAGTAGACGCCGGCGCGTATTCTCATTTGCAATTCCCAGTACTATTTTGTCACGAATCAGTTCATCTTTCAATCCCCCGTATTCACAAGTGGCGGATTTCTCTCTCAAACGGGTTACAAAGTTGTGTACTGACTCACCCTCTTCCTGTTTGCAGCTTCCGAAAACGAACCGCTCGTAAATTACGTTTCTGGCGGGTTTGAAGTAATTCTCCAATGCATCCAATATAGCCTTTGCATCACACTGTTGTCGTGCCGTGAGGGTGAGATTGTGCCGGTAGATATGCCTGCATTCGCTGCCCATTAAACTCCTCAGAGTTGCCGCTTGTACCTCGTTGGGTTTTGTCGTAGTAAATATATTATGTTATAGCTTGGTCTGGCTAAAATTTTGTGCATGACCCATCTTGTGTTGGGCCTTCGGATTTAATACAATGGACAAAGACTTCTATCTTGTCGGCCTTGTCAGCAGGTGGCTAAGAACAACACCCACGCCATAGGTCTCTCAGTCCTTCCAACTCACGAGTTCTCCCATGACACACACAAACACAAACACACACACACACACACACATTATTACTGATAACACACGCACACACAAAATCCCCTCTTTCGGCTGAACATTTTCCCAAAACACACACACACACACACACACATTATTACACACACACACATTATTACTGATAACACACGCACACACAAAATCCCTTCTTTTAGGCTGAACATCTGAAGACAGACAACCCGACTCAGAGCCAATGCAATGGAAGTGACCTCGACCAACTCATCAGGACCAATCAGAAGATCAGAACTCCTAGAATCAACCTACTTTATTTTATTGTATAAAATGTCAGCACACAATGTTTAGGGGCGCGCTCTCAGATATCTCCCTACGAGGTTGACGAACGGGTCCGTGCACGCTATTTACAGATATCTTTACCTCTGAATAAACTGCCTCATATTATACAATTATCCACCGTGTCCGAAAGTCTCTACTTGGTCTCCGTTCTCCAGTAAACTTGTTTTATCAACAGTTTCTCATGTAGACCGGTCGCCAGCTCATAGTCCTCGAATTCATCCCTGAAGTTGTCCCAATTAGTATTCCAGTCCCCTGTGAGAACCATGTGATTTGGTGGCGGAATGTTCGCTGCCATAGCAATGGAATAGGAGATTTCTTTGTCTTCAGTCATGGAGGTAGGTAGTGATGCTAGCTAGCCAGCTAACACGAGTTGATCAGTGTTGTGAGTAGGAAACGGCTTGTGTTCGCATATGGAACGTAACAGCGCCTATACTGTACTTAGCTACAAAAATAACAAACGTGTGTTTTCCGAGCCACTTCTGACACCATGTTTCTGTATGATATGTTGGATTAAGGAATAAAGACAGACACCAATGTTCAGTTCAATAGCCTTGTTGAGCCTTGTACAAATCCCTACGCGTGGAGTCTGGGGAACAGTCCAACTAGTCGATTACCTATCAACTAGACTCCGTAACAGTAGGTCCTCCTGTAGCTCAGTTGGTAGTGCATGACGCTTGCAACGCCAGGGTTGTGGGTTCGATTCCCACGGGTGGCCAGTATGAAAAATGTATGCACTCACTAACTGTAAGTCGCTCTGGATAAGAGCGTCTGCTAAATTACTAAAAATGTTTAAAAAAATGGTATGCTGTAGCGTTGAGTACCCTTTACTAGAATGATGGGGCCTATCCCAAACCATAAACTGCCCCAGACCATTATTCCTCCTCCACCAAACTTTGCAGTTGGCACTATGCATTGGGGCAGGTAGCATTCTTCTGGCATCTGCCAAACCCAGATTCGTCCGTCGGACTACCATCACTCCAGAGAACGCGTTTCCACTGCTCCAAATGCAGCGAGCTTGGCATTGCGTATGGTGATCTTAGGCTTGTGTGCAGCCATGGAAACCCATTTCATGAAGCTCCCGACAAACAGTTATTGTTGGGAGGCCGGCAGGTAGCTTAGTGGTTAAAGAGCGTTGTGCCAGTAACCGAAAGGTCACTGGTTCTAATCCCGAGCCGACTAGGTGAAAAATCTGTCGATGTGCCCTTGAGCAAGGCACTTAACCCTAATTGCTCCTGTAAGTCGCTCTGGATAAGAGCGTCTGCTAAATGACTAAAATGTAAATTGTGCCGACGTTGCTTCCAGAGGCAGTTTGGAACTTGGTAGTGAGTGTTGCAACCCAAGACAGATGATTTTTATGCCACTTCGCGGCTAGGCAGTTGTTGCTGCTAGACGTTTCCACTTCACAATAACAGCACTTACAGTTGACCGGGGCAGGGGCAGAGATTAGAAGGGCAGAGATTTGACAAACTGACTTGTTGGAAAGGTCAAAGCCTATAACAGTGTCACGTTGAAAGTCACTGAGCTCTTCAATAAGGCCATGCTACTGCTAATGTTTGTCTATGGAGATTGCATGGCGATGTGCTCGATTTTATACACCTGTCAGCAACGGGTGTGGCTGAAACAACCAAATCACTAATTTGAAGGGATGTCCACATACTTGTGTGTATATATATATATATATATATATATATATATATATATATATATATAGTGTACCTGACTTCACAGTCCATGAACAGAAGGAATCACATGCTTTTTATCTGGTAGGGAACAGTTGTAGGGGTCTCGTTAAAAACAAACTTCACAATCAAACTGAAAGCCATGAGTTTGGTTAAAACAGATCTTAGGGAAAAGGGAAGACTTGACATTGCAACAGATGAGACAGCAGTTGTTTTCTCAGGAAAATCCTTCAGGCCATGACTGACTGCTTCCAACTACAAACAGCATAACATTTGAAATCAACAAGTCTGCCAGATATTTTAATTAAAATAGTTATCTTAAAATGAATCATACAAACATTTGGCAAATGTTTTTAAAATTGCAGTGACAAAGTTGGTTTTCTATCCTCCAGTTCCAACTTTTCAAACAGCTTCACACAAAGTAACTGCCAATCAAACTTTATTACACCAGGCACAAGAGCCTTAAGACTTAAGAATTAGCTGAACCCATAACCAAACTTAATGTAAAAAAAAATTATAATAATTGCGACCAACTAAACAATTCCTTACAGAAGAATGTGTCTAATGACAACAGCGCTGTGATGAATGCTTATGAACAGATTTAACAGTCAAACATTGTCTAAGGCAAACATGGATGTCTACACACTTCAGCATTATAATGGCACATACGATAGAAGCTAAATAAAAAAGCTAAAACATTCCTTGCATGATACAGTATAAACCAATAGAATATATAATCATAGTAGGGAGCCAGATGGATAACTGGTTAATCACACTACTTTGGTCCAATTTATTTCTCTTCACATGCACATTTGACAGAAGCCTTTATTATAGAATGGAGCAGTTGACCATATAATGGGAAACAATTTGTGTTTGGAGTTTAGGTATTGGACATAGGGGAGGGTTAGGGGTTCAGGGTAGGTAGCTGGGGGTGTTTAAGAGAAGGCAGCAGGCGTGTGGCCCCTGCGTATTCTGCCGGGCAGCAGAGGGAAGTCCTCGGGCAGGAGAGCATGCTCTCTGCAGGTGGGACAGGTGCTCTGCTCCTTCAGCCACGACTTAATACACTAGAGAGAGAAGGGGAGAGGAAATTAGACTGACCATCAAACCAATCCCGAGTGAAAGAACAGGAATTCCCAGTTCCTGTGTCCTACTAGCCCTAAATAACCACAGGGCCATAGACGAAAGCGCTGGGCAAACTCAGTTGCAGACTACTTATGGGTGTGATGGAAGTGGCCTTACCTCTGTGTGGAAGCTATGTCTGCACTCCAGCACACACAAGTCCTCCTGGGACATGTCATCATGGCAGATGATACAGGGATCCTCCATGTTCAACTGTACAAGATGCACATACACCAATCAAAAGTATTGTAGTACACAACAGCAAACCCTACCATTAATACACTATATTTAGGCTTCGACTTGAGTTTGACCTCTTCTGCATCTGTACATTCATGTTATTGTCTGACCAGGAGCGTCGAGCCCTGCTGTGATTACTGTGTGTGACTGAGTCAATGTGTGAAGTGCGAGCTGAACTCACCGCCTTCGACTTGGAGTGTCCTTGGGCACCCACGCTCTTCCAGACGTGGGGTCCGGTGGAGTGGACGGAGCCTGGTGAGTCGGAGCGCGAAGGGGTCCCAGCAGTGTCACCTCTACCTGCACTGCTCAGCTGCTCCTGGACACACACACCACAGGTGTTACAGTTCATATGGAAGCCAACAGTTGTGGGCATATTCTAACCTAGGAGTAAATGTGAATGAGGACATCATCCATTTTCAATTGACGCTACCATTCAAGATACTTGGATTGAGATCCCTTGTAGTTCCCACGGGGGGCCAGTATGATTATTATTTTTTTTTTTAATAATGTAAGTCGCTCTGGATAAGAGCGTCTGCTAAATGACTAAAATGTAAATGTAAATGTATGATAATAATAATAATAATATGCCATTTAGCAGACGCTTTTATCCAAAGCGACTTACAGTCATGCGGGCATACATTTTTGTGTATGGGTGGTCCCGGGGATCGAACCCACTACCTTGGCGTTACAAGCGCCGTGCTCTACCAGCTGAGCTACAGAGGACCACGTACATCTTGATAAAGATCATCCCTGATAGAGGGGACACAGATCTAGAGCAAGTATGAAGACATTTGCCAACAGGTGTAGTATGGTCCTAGTCCTTGGTGCAGGTTACTTTGGGGCTCTTACCCTGGTGGAGTCCTGGTGGTCCAGGATAAGCTGGGCCACTCTGTTGATGACCTCCTGGTAGGACAGGGAGTTCAGGCAGCCTCTGTTGGCCGTGCGCATCTCCCCAATGAACTTGGACAGCACAGGCCTGAAATGTCAAACCAGTATTGAATACTAGAGCGCTCATACACCCATCATACCCATTTGTGTGTGCGCGTGTCTGTTACCTGCTATAGTGAGGGAACATGACGCTGAGCCGGTCTACGATTCTATCGTACACATTTGTGGGCTGTGGGGCCTGTGGCCTGGAAGCCTGGTTCTGCTGAGGTGGCCTCGTGATAGGATGGTTAGTGGTAGCACTAGTTGGAGCTCCAGCCATACTGGAGGGCAGTGCAACATTCTGAGCCATGGCTGGGGCCAGAGGGGCTCTAGGCAACCCCAGGTGACCATAGAGGGGGACTCTTATGTGCACTGGGTGGCAAGGGAGCTGCTGGTGAACCTGGGGTGGGAACAGCATCTGAGATAGAGTGGGAGCCGGTTAATAAGACAACTTGACAGAGAATACGACGGAAATGTTCCGAAACACCTTGACAAACTGACATATAATATAGAAAGTTAACATTTTACATTTACATTTTAGTCATTTAGCAGACGCTCTTATCCAGAGCGACTTACAGTTAGTGAATACATTTTTTTTTTTATACTGGCCCTCCGTGGGAATCGAACCCAAAACCCTGGTGTTGCTCTGGCCCCAGGGACCCTCTGATGGGGAAGTGGAGCCCCAGAACATGTTAAGGTTTGTGCTGTTCCTAGCTAGCTCTCTAAGTCTTTTTCAAGCAACATTGAATAGATTGTGGCCTGCCCCAGATAAAAGCAACATCTCTCCCCTTCCTTGACAGAGCTGCTCTGCCTCCTCTAGCTAGCTACCTGCTCTGGCCCCAGGGACCCTCTGATGGGGAAGTGGAGCCCCAGAACATGTTCTGCCTGCTGTGTGAAGCCTGCACTGTATCTCAAGCCTGGCGCCACTAGGGGAAAGCTCAGGCCCGGGGGAGGGCCAATGGAGGGGACGGGGTAGGGGAGGCAGAGGGGTACCAGGGATGGGTCTTCCTCTGGGACAGAGCAGATCTGGGAGAAGCAGGGGGGGGGGTCACACCACACACAGGCCTCACTCATTTGACAAACAACTTCAAGGTATAGGCTGAGAATAGCCAATGCCGTTTCAAAGCAAGTCGCTAGGTCAGAATAGCCCTCTTACAATTGTATTAAATAAACCCATGACATAGGATGCTGAGCTAACTAACATGCCATTTTCGTCAGAATGGACAACAAAATAAAGACATCAGCAAATGTAAACCTTTGCTAAACTTAAAGTAGGCCCGGTTATGCTGCATCTTACCGGTACAGGTGGGGGCCGGGGGGCGCTGGGGACTGCAACTGGGGGCAGAGTGCACAGCCTGGTCCCCCTCTTCACCTGTTCTATCTGATCCTGGTACTGTGCCTGTGGAGGAGGACAACAAAGCTGTCACACACACACACCCGGACCAGCCCTCACAAAAGCCTGTGCACCTTATGTCCAATTTCTGGTCCAAGGTCTTTTGTAATAGTCACATTGGAAATGGCATCCCAATAGTTGAATCAGTGTTTGTTAGTATTGTTCTTTTGTACCTCAGTTGAGTGGATTTTCTCCTCTGCTTCTTGAACACATGCTATCCAAGCATCTGTGGCTGACTGGAGAATTTGGGAAGGGAATCTGAGGAGGATGAATGAGATAAGATATTGAAACTGCTAAACTGGTTCTGGTGACAGCATGCAATTGAATCTATGGGGCCTCAGTCTGCCCTGTGGTTAGTGTTACCAACACCTACCTGGGAGCCACTTCCTTGAGTTTGGCCAGGATGGCCCTGGCATCAGACAGAGACCTGTAGAGGCAGCGCAGTCCGCGGCTACGCCGGTTCTCCAATTTAGACAGCTAGGGAACAGGAAGTCAGTCAGTTGGGAAAGAATGTTAGCGCACCAATGGTATGAGAAACACTCACTACCCACGCTAACAGACACCTCTGCCTAAGAATTCTGAGAAACATGCAAGTATCTCAACATACACATTCAACCCACATACCTCTGCTCCCCGAGACCTCCTAGTTGCCTTGGCACACAGGTCTCTGCACCGCTTGATCTCATCCTCCAGGCTCATCTTCTCAGCAGCTGACTGGTTACTGTGGGAAAGAATCACTGCACATTTAGCACACCAGCAGCACAATGCTCAGAAGAGTTAATGCCACTCATTAGGATGCATGTGAAACCACTGCAGGTGTTGTGATGCTGCTGTGTGTTTAAAAACATAACATGCCTCAGCACCAGGAAATTATTCAGCTGTGTCTCATACTCCTTGTTCTTCTCGTGGATGTTCTTAGAAATGCTGTGGAAGATAAAAACAAAATGAACCAAAAAAATTGAATCAAAGTTTATTTGTCACTCACACCTACACTACCAGTCAAAAGTTTGGACACCCTTACCCATTCAAGGTTTTTTTTACATTGTAGAATAATAGATAAGACACCAAAACTATGAAATAACACATAAGGAATCATGTAGTAACCCAAAAAGTGGTAAAAAAAAGTATATTTTATAGTTGAAATTCTTCTAAGTAGTCACCCTTTGCCTTGATGACAGCTTTGCATACGCTTGGCATTCTCTCAACCAGCTTCATGAGGTAGTCACCTGGAATGCATTTCAATTAACAGGTGTACCTTCTTAAAGTTAATTTGTGGAATTTCTTTCCTTCTTAATGCATTTGAGCCAATCAGTTGTGTTGTGACAAAGTAGGGGGGTATACAGAAGATGGTATTTTACCAAATAGGGCTAAGTCCATATTTTGGCAAGAACAGCTCAAATAAGCAAAGAGAAACGACAGTCCATCATTACTTTAAGACATGAAGGTCAGTCAATACGCAACATTTCAAGAACTTTGAAAAAGTTTCAAGTGCAGTCGCAAAAACCATAAAGCGCTATGATGAAACTGGCTCTCATGAGGACCGCCACAGGACTGGAAGACCCAGAGTTAACTCTGCTGCAGAGAATAAGTTCATTAGAGTTACCAGCCTCAGAAATTGCAGCCCAAATAAATGCTTCACAGAGTTCAAGTAACAGACACATCTCAACATCAACTGTTCAGAGGAGACTGTATGAATCAGGCGTTCATGGTCAGATTGCTGCAAAGAAACCGCTACTAAAGGTCACCAATAAGAAGAGGAGACCTGCTTCGGCCAGGAAACATGAGCAATGGACATTAGACCGGTGGAAATGTCCAAATTTGAGATTTTTGGTTCAAACTGCCGTGTCTTTGTGAGACGCGGTGTGGTGAACGGATTATCTCTGCATGTGTAGTCCCCACCGCAAAGCATGGAGGAGGTGGTATTATGGTGTGGGGGTGCTTTGCTGGTGACACTATGATTTATTTAGAATTCAAGGCACACTTAACCAGCATGGCTACCACAGCATTCTGCAGCGATACGCCATCCCATCTAGTTTGGTCTTATCATTAGTTTTTCAACAGGACAATGACCCAACACACCTCCAGACTGTGTAAGGGCTATTTGACCACGAAGGAGAGTGATGGAGTGCTGCATCAGATGACCTGGCCTCCACAATCCCCCCACCTCAACCCAATTGAGATGGTTTGGGATGAGTCGGACGGCAGAGTGAAGGAAAAGCAGCCAAAAAGTGCTCAAAATGTGGGAACTCCTTCAAGACTGTTGGAAAAGCATTCCAGGTGAAGCTGGTTGAGAGAATGCCAAGAGTGTGCAAAGCTGTCATCAAGGCAAAGAGCGGCTATTTGAAGAATCTCAAATATAAAATATATTTTGATTTGTTTAACACTTTTTTGGTTACTACATGATTCCATGATGTGTTATTTCATAATTTTGATGTCTTCACTATTATTCTACAATGTAACAAATAGTACAAATAAAGAAAAACCCATCAATGAGTAGGTGTGTCCAAACTTTTGACTGGTAGTGTATATTTCTTGCTTACACGCAATCACCGATATTGCACTTTTATGAAGGTCCCTAAACCACCTGAGCTCCAGAAATCAGCATATCGCCTCCTTTTCGGCTCTGTTGCGGGAACAGTTCGACCATCGGTAAAAACAAAGGTTGTACCTTTCTCTCTACCATCATCTGATTCTAGATATATCACCACCATCATCCTAGGACCTTCCGTCGGAGAGCTATTGACGAGCGAACTCCGAATATTGAAAGTAAAAACGAATTTACTACGGTCGCTCGTCTAGCTAAATCAATCAATGTCAGATTTTGGTTTTCACCGAATCTCCATTTGGATATTTAATAACAATTAGGCTGGGGAAATATTAGCTAAATTAATGATCATCTTTATTTTAGTTTGCTCCCTTTATTTTAGTGCATTTGGGAAGTATTCAGACCCCTTGACTTTTTCCACATTTTGTTACGTTACAGCCTTATTCTAAAAATTGATTAAATTGTTTTTTCCCTCATCAATCTACACACAATACCCAATGACAAAGCAAAAACAAGTTCTGCATTTTTTGTTTAACACTTTTTTGGTTACTACATGATTCCATGATGTGTTATTTCATAATTTTGATGTCTTCACTATTATTCTACAATGTAACAAATAGTACAAATAAAGAAAAACCCTTGAATGTGTAGGTGTCCCAAAACTTTTGACTGGTACTATATATAGACGCAACCAAATGTGCATCTATCAATGACTCGAATGTCGATCATGTTAAAAGGTCCCTTTGATGTTCACCCATGGTGCCCATTTGGATATTTACAGGGCAGGGCTAGACAGCCTCGGCCATACCTCTCCTGTGACTCCGCCAGCTCCTTTATCTCAGTCTTTAAGGCCTTCAGTATTTCCTGATTATCTTTCTTCTCCTGTTGGTCCTTCTTCACCTCCTCCTCCAGCTTCTGCTGGAACAAGCCCAGCTCTTTATGGGTGACCTGGAACACAAAACACTTTCAGTCACTGGGCAAAACATCATGGAGGTCTTCCGCCCACACTAAAACAGCACATTGTTTCAACTCCCTTCTTCCAGACAGAAGTAGGGTGAAGTGTTGCCCATAGACACTGATCTTGGGTCAGTTTTACATTACCCCACTAATGGTTAAGGTTAGGATTGGGGAAGCTGATACTAGATCTCTACCTAGGGAAACTTCACCCCGAGCCTTCCAGACACCAGTTTTGGAGAAACCCTTCCCTACCTGTATTGAATGGTTGATTTCCTCTTGCTCTCCTTCTAGGGCAGATATCTCCTTTTGGCGTCTTTGCTTCACAGCGCCGTAATCCTGCACCATTTGCTGGATCTGCTGTTCAAACTCTGCATTACTCTTCTCTTTCTTGTTCATGTCTCCCTGGAGCGTGGAAAACGGCATAATATCAAAAGCTCAATTTGATAGAGTACAATAATGTATTAGGTGCAAAGATAAAGGCTTATTAGGTATTCAAAACTCACATTATTCCCTTCAAAAGGCTCATAAGGCTCTGTGTTAACAGCCACTTCACTCAAGGTGTCACAAGTTAATACCTATACAAGAAGAAAAAAACACTAGACATTACACTTGGCCTTGTGATCGGTGATCTTAGAAACCTTCAAAATGAAGTGAGGACAATTCCCCACCTGTACTTCCACTGTAGTCTTTCCAGGTGCCTTGGCACCGCGAACGGGAGCATAAACAGCCTCCAACAATCCCTGTTCATCCACGTCTCTAATATCAAGGTCAAAATCCTCAAGGTTATCCGGATCATGGTTATTATATGACTTGTCCTCCGCTCTCAGAGTTTCAATGGCACCTGCTATTCCGTTGGCAGGTGGGGCAGCTTGAGAGCCAAAGGCAGGGAAAATATACGGGCTGGGGAGAGTGGGCATCCCTTGAAGATAGCCACAGACTTCAACCAGGTTAGGCTGCACATGAATGTTGGCAAAAGGCTCTTCATCATAATCCCTAGGTCCAGAGTCATGAGAGTTTGGGAGGAACTCCATAGCAGAAGGGTTTAGAGAGAGTCCATTGGGGATATCCCCTATGAAGTCCAGATCGTCCATTCTGTGAGTGTTGGCATCCTGCAGTGACACAGCGTGCTTCATGAGGCCCAGGAGGTTGTCAGTCCTGACGAAGCGCAGCGACTCGAGAAGGAAGGGCTCAAGGCCGCCTGCCTCCTGGATCTTCTGCTGGGCGTCAGAGGGGAAGTTGTTCAGCTCACCCACCAGCAAGGGGTCCTGGGCCCCTAGGGGACCGTACTCCTCCAGGATCTGGGCAAAGTAGCTGGGAGGAAAGACAGACTTACAGGTTATAGGAGCCAGAGTCCATACACATATGGATCAGCATGATATCTGAATACACAATGAAAACACAACCAATCCTTCAGGTCATTGCTTGGACTTGTGCATCCTCATGAGTCATTGATACAGGTTATAACACACACATTTATAGCAGACCAAGACCCTGTTGTCCAATACCCAAAGGATAAATACCAGAGGCACTTACTCGTACAAACTCTCCTTAGTCGGGTCGGGGTTGTTGTCCAATATTCTATTGTAGTGGCTACTGCGGCTGCCATTGTTGTACTGTCCCTCAAACTCTGCCACCTGATTTCGAAGATGATCGGGAATGCTGAATGGGTCACTGGAGTCAAAGAACATTCTGCCAAGAAAAATGATGAGCTGGTGAGAACAAGCTGGGGGTTGTCAATGGGCAGACTTAATGAAGACAGTGTTCTACAGAATAGACAACTTACAAAGAGTCGTCTAAAAAATCCTCTTCGTCCTCCTCTCTTGAGGTACCACCTCTCATTCCCGACAGCACAATAACCGACTAAGAAACAGAAAATAAAATACAATTAGATTGATGTCCAGAAAACACACAATTGCCTACATTTCTCTAGGTTTAAGGCTGGAGTTACACAAAGCAATTTTCATGCAATTTTAGTTAAAGGTTGCAAGTGACATCTCAAAACAACTTTGCTGTTACATGAAGCAACTCAAACACAATTAAAATTGCATCCAACATCCAATCAAATTGAAGCTGCTATTTTGAGAATTCTAAACTCACCCCATGTGATCTGCTGCATTACATCATGGTTTCACAAATGAGTTGTTTATCCAACTGTTTGGTTATTCTAACAGCAAGGATATAGAAGAAATGCAGCCTGTACAACAGCTAACCAAGTTAGCAACGAACTAAGCTAGCTAGCACAGTTCATGGTGGACAATTTCAGTTGAAACTGGTTAGGGAGAGGTTTGGGTTCACTTCAAAATTACACTTATTGACTGCTAAACCATGTACAATAATTTGTATACATCTCCTGTTGTGCCAGTCTCTGTTCTGTCAACCCTGATCACGGGTTGTGCTGCACAGCACTGACAGCTGTGTTGACATGACAACTGGGTCGGAATTCCGAACCTTCGAATGGATCATGTGACAAAAGTGTTTGTTTTAATTAGCTGTTGCTTGCAACTAGTTGCAAAAATGTGAAGTTACAACTAGATGCAACCAAGTTGCAGGGGGGTGTTTCACGAAGCAATAAAGAAGCAATTCCGTTGCAAGCAACTAAAATTGCATGCAAGTTGCATCGTGTAACAGCAGCCTAAGTCATAACGCTCACCCCCTTTGGCTCCTTCTGCTTCTTTTTGCGGTTTCTGTTCCTAGTCTTAATAGGGGAATTCTGAAATGAAATGAGGGTTTCGATTATTTGTATATTATGCCTTAGTTCAAACGCAACACTAAAAGACAAAGTTGGCTTAAAAAAAGTGTGGCATCCAATAATCAATACTTACAATTTCATTTTCAATCCCTGTCTTTTTAATCACTAAACAATCCCCATCTGAAAGAGGTGGAAACAGTTAAGTTAATATGGCTGGAAACAGGAACCAAAACACAACAGCAGCAAAACGTACTCAAATTGTAGCTTCAAGGGCACCTTTCCCCTGGTAAGGAATGTGTGCGGGTCGAAACGCTTACCCATTATTTCAAAATAGTAATCCAGCACAGTGTGGCAGGTGGTGTACTGGTCTCTGTGCTCCTCCAGAGTCCAGATAAACAGCCTCATTTCCTGGGGAGGGGCCTGCTTTAGGTACTCCGTTAGAGTCAACCCTTGGCTGCTAAAAAACTCAGGCATAGTCCCAAACTTCTCTATGAGCATGTCCTGCAGGGGGGCAAAATTTAGCAAAGGAGCGAGGTCGAGCTGCTCCAGGTGGTCTGCATAGCGGTCAATGAACAGTCCAGCTGAATTCAGACCTGGGGAGAACATCAGGGGAGGGAAGAGGAAAGGTGAAATGAGCCAAGATGGCACATAAAGCCATGCACATTTGTGTTGCTGCTGAGTACTTGAATATAACCAGTAATCTAGTGGTGAGAGGGTACACAGGTATGCAGCTGGAAGGTTGGCATTGCCCTTCAATACATAAGTTGAAGTCCTGATTAACAGGAAAAATGTAATGTGTGCTGACCTGCGCTGTTCAGTTGGTGGGCCCAGTTGTGCAGCTTGGGGCTGGTGTCCAGGCAGCCGCTCAGGCTATGGATAAATACGCGGGCCCACACCCGGTTCTTCCTTTCCAGGAGAAGCGCTACAACGTCCCCCAGCGTCTCCGGCTGCCTCCCAGCGTACGACGTGCCCAGCTCATTCCCCTTGATCCGGTCTAGGTCCATCCATGGCTTAAGGTTCTCCATCAGGACAGAGATGTTGTGGCTCTCGTCCCTGAATAGGTCTTTACTCTCACTGATCTGAAGCAGAACACGGTCCCCGTAAGCTAGCCAGGTGGGGGATGAAGCTGGAGAAGGGTGTTCAACAGTTAGGAACAGAAGGGTGTTTCCTCAGTTAGGAACTGAGGATAATGTGACTAAGAGAAGCTGTGGTGTGGTCAGGACAGCGTTTGGAATGTAACAGTGATGTGGATTGCATCATGCATTTATACTGAACAAAAATAAACGATTTTACAGAGTTACAGTTCATAAGGAAATCAGTCAATTGAAATAAATTCATTAGGCCCTAATCTATGCATTTCACATGACTGGGCAGGGGCGCAGTCATGGGTAGCATAGACCCACCTACTTGGGAGCCAGGCCCAGCCAATCAGAATATGTTTTTCCCCACAAATGGTCTTTATTACAGACATAAATATTCCTCAGTTTCATCAGCTGTCCGGGTGGCTGGTCTCAGACCATCCCGCAGCTGAAGAAGCCGGATGTGGAGGTCCTGGGCTGGCGTGGTTACACATGGTCTGTGGTTGTGAGCCCGGTTGGACGTACAGCCAAATTCTCTAAAACAACGTTGGAGGCAGCTTATGGTAGAGAAATGAACATTCAATTCTCTGGCAACAGCTCTGGTGGACATTCCTGCAGTCAGCATGCCAATTGCAAGCTCCCTTAAAACTTGAGACATCTGTGGCATGGTGTTGGGTGATAAAACTGCACAGTTTAGCATGGTCTTTTGTCCCCAGCACAGGGTGCACCTGTGTAATGAGCATGCTGTTTAATCAGCTTCACTAACAGGGAAGTAAACAAATTTGTGCACAAAATTTGAGAGAAATAAGATTTTGGGCATGTGGAACATTTCTGGGATCTTTTATTTCAGCTCATTAAAACATAGGACCAACACATTACATATATATTTATGTTCAGTGTTGTAGTCACACCCTTACATTCTTTAAGGGTGAGGTCATTGAAACAGGTTCCTTTGGAAAGGAACATGTTGAATGTACATCTGGTGGAATATAATAAATGTAAGATGTCTGTACCCTTCTGTCCAACGACAATTGTCTCCCCGTTCTCCAAAGGTATCTGATCATTCTTGTCTTGCGTAGACAAAGAAGCATCTTGCCTATGTTGCTTCCGCCTGAGTTTACGATCCTCTTTGGATTTCAACTTCTTGAGACTGGCAAACAAAAATGAAAAACATTGAAAACCTACAGAAACAATTGTGATGGTGTAATAAGATGTGCTTGACATACAAATCGTGTTCAGTCTGTTCAGTGTGCAGTCTGATAAAATGATTTGGGTATGGACATTCAGAGAAACTTGAGTACAAAAATATTGGGTCAACTCACCTTGTACATTTCTGATTTACTCTCAATGTTGCTGTACCCACAAGTTTCTCAATAGATGCTTCAAACTAAAGACACAGAATAATACATTCATTAGAGTGTTCTCCAAATTGGCAATGACATTTAATAACGTGCCAACTTTAAAGAAATTCCTTACCTCACATTTGACAAGCCCTGTTGAACCATAGATTTTAATATGACAGATTCTACCCAAACAGTCTGGAGTAAAGCACATTTCCTGCAGGAAATCCTGTGGGTAAAAACAGACATGAGTATACCAGTGGCAAGAGTGACCTAAAATAAAATGGTGTGCACTTTAACGTTGTAAATAGGTGTTACCTTTTCATTCTTATCAGAGAATGCTGTTGCTTTCAACTTCTTCCAACAGCTGATATGGTACTCAACTTTGCAGCTTTGGCAGCAAACCATCCGAATGAAACCCTATGAGTAAAGACAGCCGTTTGAGTGCTTAGTGAACATGTTAGGTCTTTGACTTTCATGGAGACAACTTAGGTTTAACACATTTGACATTTACCTTAAAATCTGGATCTGTGAAGTAGATTTCTATTTTGGAATGTCCGTGGCAATTCTGATGCAGACAAATGGCATCTGGTTTAGGTGGAAATTTGCACATCTCTATGGATTCCTCTAGCAGCTCCTGGTTCAGGGTTAAAATAAAACAGAACAAAATCTAAATGACAGCAAGCAATGACACATTTCCTGCCTCATTTCAACAGTTGAGTTGACCCATACGAGATCAATGAAAACGTACCTTGAAATAGCCCGGCTTAGTTTCCTCAACAATAACTTTTGTGGTGGGCCAGGTCAGTTTACCAGGTGTTATCTTTTTCTTAACCATTTGCATAGAATCAGAAAACTGTTCCAGAGCAAGTGGAAATCTACAGGGGTGAAGGAAAAAACATTTGTCAGTATACCCAGTGATGTGCAGCTAATTTCAGAGTGATCTATAAGCATTATTCCATTCGTATCTACCGGTTCTCCTTCTGATACGCCTTTCCAATGCCGTAAAAAACCAGACACTGAAACTTCCTCTCTTCAAAGGTTTTGATCTTTTCAAAGTCTCTTTGAGCTTCAGCAAGTTCCTAAATAGGAAAAACCCATTAGTACAAAGCCTAACTGAGTGCACATTTTATTTGCAGACCATATCAAAAACACACTTGAAAAGCACAGTAACGTTAGCCTCCCTTCATAGCTAGCTATTACACAGAATGTTTCTTACCTCAGGTTGACCAATCTCTATGAGTGCTGAGGCATGGCCATAAATCAGCACAACTTGGTCAAGAGCACAGAGGCCAAGTTCCTGGAGAGGAGAAAAAAAATAGTTAATTAGCTGTTAGCTACCTTAGACAAAAGCTACACTACATGACCAACATTATATGGACACCTGCTCGAACATCTCATTCCAAAATCATTGGCATTAATATGGAATTGGTCCCCCCTGTGCTGCTATAACAGCCTCCACTCTTCTGGGAAGGCATTCCACTAGATGTTGGAACATTGCTGCGGGGACTTGCTTCCATTTCAGCCACAAGAGCATTAGTGAGGTTAGGCACTGATGTTGGGCGATTAGGCCTGGCTCGCAGTCGGCGTTCCAATTCATCCCAAAGATGTTTGATGGGGTTGAGGTCAGGGCTCTGTGCAGGCCAGTCAAGTTCTTCCATACCAATCTCGACAAACCATTTCTGTATGGACCTCGCTTTGTGCACGGGGGGCATTGTCATGCTGAAATAGGAAAGGGCCTTCCCCAAACTGTTGCCACAAAGTTGGAAGCACAGAATCGTCTAGAATGTCATTGTATGCTGTAGCGTTAAGAGTTCCCTTCACTGGAACTAAGGGGCCTAGCCCGAACCATGAAAAAGAGCCCCAGACCATTATTCCTCCTCCACCAAATTTTACAGTTGGCATTATGCATTGGGGCAGGTAGAGTCAACTTGCTAATGCAACCGATACAGTATTTGAATCAGGCAATGTCACCTGGTTGGCTAGCCTAGGCAGCCGATAGTGGCCGCTAGATCTGCACGATCGTCTAGGATTGATGTGCATTCCCGATAATACATTAGTGTCCCCGTGGACCAGCTCGTACATAAAGCATCCTCCATTCAGGCTGCAAAGGCATAATTTTCCTCTGTACCATCTTCATAAAACAATTTCCACCACCATTTTCAGACAACTTAAGATGTTGCACACCGCGTTCAGCCAAGGGTGTGGCAACATCATAAATTGTCAGAAAATCAGAAAATTGTGTTTTATTAAGACAGTACACGTGTTTTTTCGGCAGCTCGCCATTAAAACCCATCAGTCTAAGCCTTGTCTAAACCGGGGGCGGTTCTACTAAGCTAAATGGAATTGTTTTAAGAAAGTCATACAAAGGATCATTGATTTTCTATTAAGACCCCTTGAAGTATCAAAAAATATCAACAATTATTTGATGAAAACGTACTTGGTCTTACTGCTATTAGCCCATACAAACTCATTGAATAACAGATTCACTACATGGAACAGATTGTCCCAAAAAAATATCAGAAGGAAGTTTGTTCTGAAGGGTCTCTCCTATATCTGAGAGAAAGATCAGGAAACATTTTTTTATATTTTTTAACCCCATATTTTTGCCATTAAACAGTCTCCATATATACTTATTATTTTCAACTGGTACCGGGGGACCTTCAAACTAGTCTTGTGAGGCCTGTGGGCGTCCTAGAGCAAACCAACCGACATGTACATGTTCGTGATAGTCTCACCTTTGCACAGATTAGTGTAGCCCAAACGGTTCGGACGCTACAGATGATTTTGTGAGAAGACGGCTTTTCGGGATATCTCATGGTCTGACAAAAACCGCTCTAGCTCTGTCACCTTTCACCGCAGATGCGGAAGTGCGACATAGGCGGAGGAATGAGACGCATCCAATGCAAAAAAGACAGATGTAGCTTAAACTGACAGATTTTTAAATGGGGATTTAAAAAGAAATGCTAATTAGATTTCCACGGGGGTGGACATCAATCTTAGGGGGTTAAAGCTAGTTAAGGAAGAAGCTGCCTAGGCTACTGGTTGGCAAGCTAGCAAATATAAGCAAACATGCTTGCAAGCTAGCTAAATTGCGTTGGTTAGCCATCTAAATTGTCAAGACTTTGTTGTGGCAACAACAACAAAACTCAGCTTCACAGAATGCTCACCATGGCTTCTCCTCCACATCTGAATGAGGTCTAGCAAGTGAGTGGGTGTCTCGCATGAGCAAGTCAACTGTCCTAAATGGTTTTGCTCGAAAACAAAGCCCAGGGGCGTATTCATTCTGCCAATTATGACCTACCTGAATTTGTCCAACAGAAACTCTCGTTTTGCTCCACTGTAAATGGTTTCTGTAATGAATACACCCCAGTTGTTATGCTGCACCCTTCCTATTGCATATCAATCGTTTTAGAACAACTACTCATTCAAGGGTTTTTCTTTATTTTTATTATTTTCTACATTGTAGAATAAGTGAAGATATCAAAACTATGAAATAACACATATGGAATCATGTAGTAACCAAAAAAAGTGTTAAACAAATCAAAATATTTTTTATATTTGAGATTCTTCAAATAGCCACCCTTTGCCTTGATGACAGCTTTGCACACTTGGCATTCTCTCAACCAGCTTCATGAGGTAGTCACCTGGAATGCATTTCAATTAACAGGTGTGCCTTCATAAAAGTTAATTTGTGGAATTTCTTCCCTTCTTAATGCGTTTGAGCCAATCAGTTGTGTTGTTACAAGGTAGGGGGGTATACAGAAGATAGCCCTATTTGGTAAAATACGAAGTCCATATTTTGGCAAGAACAGCTCAAATAAGCAAAGAGAAATGACAGTCCATCATTACTTTAAGACATAAAGGTCAGTCAATACAGAACATTTCAAGAACTTTTAAAGTTACTTCAAGTGCAGTCGCAAAAACGATCAACCGCTATGATGAAACTGGCTCTTATGGAGGACCGCCACAGGAATGGAAGACTCAGAGTTACCTCTGCTGCAGAGGATAAGTTCATTAGAGTTACCAGCCTCAAAATTGCAGCCCAAATAAATGCTTCACAGAGTTCAAGTAACAGACACATCTCAACATCAACTGTTCAGAGGAGACTGTGTGAATCAGGCCTTCATGATCAAATTGCTGCAAAGAAACCACTACTAAAGGACACCAATAAGAAGAGACTTGCTTGGGCCAAGAAACACGAGCAATGGACATTAGACCGGTGGAAAATTGTCCTTTGGTCTCTAGTCCAAATTGGAGATTTTTGGTTCCAACCGCCGTGTCTTTATGAGATGCAGTGTTGGTGAACGGATGACCGCATGTGCATTTCCCACCGTAAAGCATGGAGGAGGTGGTGTTATGGTGTGGGGGTGCTTTGCTGGTGACAGTTCGTCAAATTTCTGCTCTGCTAGAGCTGCCCCGGTCAACTGTAAGTGCTGTTATTGTGAAGTGGAAACGTCTAGGAGCAACAACGGCTCAGCCGTGAAGTGGTAGGCCACACAAGCTCACAGAACGGGACCGCCGAGTGCTGAAGCGCGTAAAAATCGTCTGTCCTCGGTTGCAACACGCACTACCGACTTCCAAACTGCCTCTGGAAGCAACATCAGCACAAGAACGGTTTGTCTGGAGCTTCATGTGTTTCCATGGCCGAGCAGCCGCACACAAGCCTAAGATCACTATGTGCAATGCCAAGTGGTGTAAAGCTCGCCGCCATTGGACTCTGGAGCAGTGGAAATGCGTTCTCTGGAGTGATGAATCTTAACGCTACAGCATACAATGACATTCTAGATGATTCTGTGCTTCCAACTTTGTAGCAACAGTTTGGGGAAGGCCCTTTCCTGTTTCAGCAGGAGTTCCATACAGAAATGGTTTGTTGAGATTGGTGTGGAAGAACTTGACTGGCCTGCACAGAGCCCCTGACCTCAACCACATCTAACACCTTTGGGATGAATTGGAACGCCGAGCCAGGCTTAAATCAGTGCCTGACCTCACTAAATGCTTGTGTTTGAATGGAAGCAAGTCCCCACAGCATATTAATGCCCATGATTTTGGAATGAGATGTTCGACGAGCAGGTGTCCACAAACACTACATGACCAAAAGTATCTTCTGAATGCTGTTGGGCCAATGACAACATCACCTGTGGTGCGCTCAGTTTGATTGAACGTTTGCTATGTTGCGTAACAGTTTGTACTGAAAGACACATTTCCCAAAAACATTCTTGAACAGACTGAGGTGTGGCAGGGTGTGGCTTGAAGCAGTGAGTGGGTTAGCGTTGATTGCACTTGATTTGGAACCGGGCTGCCTCCCGGCGTGAGCCGGTTGCACCGTTCTGGCCGACAGCAAAGTCGGCTCAAAACAAAAGTGACTTAGGTTAAGCACGTGGGGTATTGTATAGGATTCAGTGTTCACATGCAAAAGTGACACTATGTGCCTTCCCAATGAAAACGTCTGAAAATTCAAACATATGTTTCTGAACGATTCACCATGCTGTATTGATGACAATATGACCAAGCGGCATAGATTATAGTTTCATTTGAGCAGGGCGCGCCTTCCTCCGGCTTCGCCCGGTCACGTGACGACCATAGCCTGGTTCAACCCGGGGCAGCTTAAATCGAATCCCATCAATGAATGACATATTTAAAAAGGGGATATATGCAATTGCTACATCCATTTTTTTTTTTACTTAGAAATTATATGTACCCATTGATTCTTTAAGAATATAACTTATAAATGCCTCATGAGCTTAGTTCAGCTGGCATACCCCAACAGAACACAAAATATAACCTTGTTTTACTTCAATATTGGTAAAGAAAGTAGACGTAAACAAACACTATCACAGGACGCTGCTGAGGGGGGACAGCTCATAATAATGGCCAGAACAGAGCGCATGGAATGTCATCAAATACATGGAAACCATGTGTTTGAAGTATTTTATACCATTCCACTCCTGCCATTACCACGAGCCCATCCTCCACAATTAAGGTACCACCAACCTCCTGTGCACTATATAGCCTTAAAACATGTTTAAAACTATAATTTGGATATCTTGGACAGTCATTCCTTGCACCCTTGGCTCTGTCTATGAATTTGAGTGATTATATTTCTCCAGCCCCACCCCTCAGTTTTTTACCAAAACAGGGGCGGGGAACCTCTTATGGTTTCAACTCCTGATTCCCGCTTTAAAAGTGCAGCGGTGCATTTTGAACCCACAACCCCTCCTAGTTTTTCAACTGGAAGTTCAGAACTGCATCATTTCCAATTAATTGAACGTTACACTACGTTTCTTTCATACTGAACGCAGCCCTGAGGATGATCTCATTTTGGGAACCAATTAAACATCCGGTGAAAATAAAAGGGCAGTTTAAAACTACCACTGACAACCATTGCATTTGATAGAAAGTCATTTCACAGGCTAAAGAAAATTGGATGGAAGTGGAGTACAGTTTGAGCTGAAATTGCCCAACACCTCTGTGATAGTTTCACTGAGGGCTGATTGTGAGAGGGACACAGTTCTGTGCTGTACCTTTGGTGTGCTGGTCTCCAGGATGCTAAGGGCCTGGGAGAAGGCCTGCTCTGCATTGCGGCAGCGCTGGTCGGTCAGGGCCGTGTGGGCTTCCTGCACAGCTGACACCAGTGCATCCCGCACACTGGGGTCTCTGGAGCTGCCTGATACCGTCTGAGTGGGAAGGGATATCAGTGAGTCACTAATAACACACAAAGTTCTCTAAACAAACATGTAGGTGAAAACTACTTCTGTAGAAAAAAACAATTTAATGGGATGAATATACTATGTTTCAGAGCCAGGGAGGTGGTGGGTTAGACTCGCAGGAGGGGAGGCCACAGTACATTTTGATAATGAGATGCATGCCATTAGTACGGAGGAAAAGTTCAAAAGTTATGGCAAGAAATACAAGGCAGGAAATGCACCAGCATTTGTTTTGCGTTGTGAAACCAACTGAAATTCTGTTTGAGCTGTAACATGAGATCATTGCCACACGACGTGTCTACCTTTTCCTTTGACTGCTTGTTTCTGCTCTTCCCTTTCGATTTCTCTGAAGCGCTGGGCTCTGGCTTGCTGATCTTTTTATCAGCCATTTCACTGAAAAGAAACATAACTTTTAGGAGTTGAAAATGCTAACTTTCGCTGAGTAGCCTACTGTAGTCAATGGCACTGTACAAAAAACTTGACTGAATATCTCCAGTGTTACTTGCACAGATCTGTAGGCAGTTGGTGTACAACATGATTCAACAAGCACTGTCAAGCATTAACCAAGTTAGCAAGAACACACATACCACACACACGCACCCCACAAAACTTCTAATGTAAACTAACGCGTGTCTTACGTGCTTTTCCTATACACAATTTTAAAAAGAACAACGATTCAGATTCTTGGTAGTGTTCAATAAAGCAGTTACGAAGTGAAACAGAAAATATCCATTGCTTCAGATAAAGCCTGCATTCTTTTTCCACTGCAGGGGTGGACCAAAACACTTAATTTGCCATCATACTGTTCATTAGTGTTGTCACGACACCATATATTTAAAAAATAAATCAGGTTTGGTATCACGATACTTGATACAATACTCCGGCAAAAAAAAAAAGGCGTATTATTAGCCATAGTCACAGAATGGCACTTGATCCAGACAGATCTTTTGAGTTCAATATCATTACATTTTTTAATGCATGCATTAATGAACCTATTTGGCTGTTTTTTTAACCAAAATACATAACGGTAATCATTCATTTGAATGGCAAATCTCTATTGATAAACTGGGTAAATTAAGTAGCATATGACTATTCACAATACAGGTGAAAGCATATTCAATAGGAATGTGTGCATGCATTGAGTTATTGAGCTTGTTTTGGCTGATTTCATGGGGCTACAGATGAGAAACAAATCTGCTTCCCTTCCATCTGGGACTTCTATTATACTGATCAACAATATTTACATAGAAGAAGCAATCTCTTTTATAAAAGTGTGCTCTCTCTTTAAGACCCATGATGTCATTCACACACCGTCAGTTCGAGGTTTGAACAAAGATAATCTGGAGGAGGCGGGGAGACTGAATAAAGTTGTGACAATCAGCTTTGAAATCTGAAATATTTTGAGTTATGATTAGCATATTATCAAAATTCAAGGTACTGAATTTATGTTAGCTTCAGCTGTAAGCTAGCATAGAAAGTTAGCCTACAAAGCTGGAACCTAGCGGTATCTTCTTACATTTTAAAGTGTTCTAGCCTGTAATGGAATTTATTTTGCCAAGAGTAATTAACAGTTTCAACATCCCGTGTTGCACTATTCAAGTGTGTTAACTTCTGTGCAGCATAAGTGGTGTCAGGGTTGGGTAGGTTACTTTCTAAATGTAATCTGTTACAGTTACCTGTTCGATTGTAAACGGTCACCTAACTTTTGGCTTACCCAAACTCAGTAACATGATTACTTTCCCCGTAAGAGGCATTAGAAGACAAAAACGAATATTACCAATTGAACGACATCTATTGCAGGATAAAATCAATGTTAGCGTTTACATAGCTGGCCATAAATGAATGTTGCATTTGACTCTTCTAACGCATTGCTTTCTACTACAAATAGGATTAGGCTATATCTTTACATTAAAAACCTCTCTCAATCAGTAGATGACATGCAACCTCTGACAGAAGTACCGAACCATTTTATGTTCTAGTATCAAAAAAGTACTGAAGTTTCGGTATACCGTGCAACACCCTACTGTTCATATGCACCAACTTTACCACTAGTTGAACGGCATTGCTTTACGCCAAAGATGCCCATTTGGGATCAATATACTGCAATAAATCGTTCTTCCCCACTCAACAGAAGACCTGGTCTGTTGGTCTGGCAGTGAGGTAAGCCTAATGTATTACAAACCCTGAAAAAAGATTGAACATAAAACTCACCCTTTCGTCTCTTTAGGCGCCTTGGTATTATTATCCACCGAATGTGCTCTTCCTGCACCTTTCACTAGGAAGAAAAGGGTTAGCTTCTGAAAACTCAGAGAAGAAAACATGATGCTCCCTGTGCAAAACCAGCAACTTGGCAAAGAAAGTGGTGGCATGTGCTCTTAAAGAGACAGCTCAAGGAAGTCAAAAACAACCAGAAGGTTATGATAGGCTGCAAGACAACAACTGGCTGAACTTGTTAGGTATTGACATAAGCAACTGACTTACAGTACCAGTCAGAAGTTTGGACACACATACTCATTCCAGGGTTTTCTTCATTTTTTACATTGTAGAATAATAGTGAAGACATCAAAATTTTATATTTGAGATTCTTCAAATAGCCACCCTTTGCCTTGATGACAGCTTTGCACACTTGGCATTCTCTCAACCAGCTTCATGAGGTAGTCACCTGGAATGCATTTCAATTAACAGGTGTGCCTTCTTAAAAGTTAATTTGTGTAATTTCTTCCCTTCTGAATGCGTTTTGAGCCAATCAGTTGTGTTGTGACAAGGTACGGGTGGTATACAGAAGATAGCCCTATTTGGTAAAAGACCAAGTCCATATTATGGCAAGAACAGCTCAAATAAGCAAAGAGAAACAACAATCCATCATTACTTTAAGACATGAAGGTCAGTCAATACGGAACATTTCAAGAACTTTGAAAGTTTCTTCAAGTGCAGTCACAAAAACCATCAGGCGGCATGATGAAACTGGCTCTCATGAGGACCGCCACAGGAAAGGAAGACCCAGAGTTACCTCTGCTGCAGAGCACAAGTTCCTTAGAGTTAAATGCACCTCAGATTGCAGCCCAAATAAATGCTTCACAGAGTTCAAGTAACAGACACATCTCAACATCAACTGTTCAGAGGAGACTGCGTGAATCAGGCATTCATGGTCGAATTGCTGCAAAGAAACCACTACTAAAGGACACCAATAAGAAGAAGAGACTTGCTCAGGCCAAGAAACACGAGCAGTGGAAATCTGTCCTTTAGTCTGATGAGTCCAAATGTGAGATTTTTGGATCCAACCGCCGTGTCTTTGTGAGAGACAGTGTAGGTGAACGGATGATCTCCGCATGTGTGGTTCCCACCGTGAAGCATGGAGGAGGTGGTGGGATGGTGCTTTGCTGGTGACACTGTCTGATTTATTTAGAATTCAAGGCACACTTAACCAGCATGGCTAACAAAGCATTCTGCAGCGATACGCCATCACATCTGGTTTGCGCTTAGTGGGACTATCATTTGTTTTTCAACAGGACAATGACCCAACACACCTCCAGGCTGTGTAAAGGCTATTTGACCAAGAAGGAGAGTGATGGAGTGCTGCATCACATGACCTGGCATCCACAATCACCCGACCTCAACCCAATTGAGATGGTTTGGGATGTGTTGGACCGCAGAGTGAAGGAAATGCAGCCAACAAGTGCTCAGCATATGTGGGAACTCCTTCAAGACTGTTGGAAAAGCATTCCAGGTGAAGCTGGTTGAGAGAATGCCAAGAGTGTGCAAAGCTGTCATCAAGGCAAAGGGTGGCTATTTGAAGAACCTCAAATATAAAATACATTTTTGATTTGTTTAACATTGGTTTTGGTTACTACATGATTTAATGTGTTATTTCATAGTTTTGATGTCTTCACTATTATTCTACAATGTAGAAAATTGTAAAAATAAAGAAAAACCCTTGAGTGAGTAGGTGTGTCCAAACTTTTGACTTGTACTGTATATCAAAAGCATCTCTAGAGGAACCTAAACATCTGCATTGTATTTAATGCATTGTTATGATGAGTTTCTCTGGTGTCAAGTAATTCAGGATGCAATAGTATACTTAAACAATTATATGGGTAGTTAATACAAAAATATTTAATAGAGACAGTACCGGGTTCGTCTAACAAATGGCACATGCTTTGCCTCTTGTCATCCGAACTACTAGACAAAGAAAATCTATCTTCTTATAGTCCATGTTATATATTAAATAAATATATTATAAATAATATATATAAAAAGTTTAAAAATTTTGTAAAGTGGTTGTCCCACTGGCTATCATAAGGTGAATGCACCAATTTGTAAGTCGCTCTGGATAAGAGCGTCTGCTAAATGACGTAAATGTAATATTGCTTCCACAACATCTGGTAACCATCAGTTGGCACTCCCTTCTTTGATGGTATTAACTTGTACCCCAAGTCAGTATATTACATCTATCAATCATTCTAAGATAAACTTCAGTAAGCTCCCTCGACATACTGGAATCCTTGGTATTCAGACCTTGTGGTTCCCAAGAGTCACCTATCTAATAGATTTAACCTTGTTCCCACAACACCATAAAAAGACATAACATGCATAAAAACAAAAAAGCCAAACTATATTTGCTTCCATTTAAACTGAACAAAAAGAAACGCAACAACTCCAAAGATTTTGCTGAGTTACAGTTCATATAAGGAAATCAGTCAATTGAAATAAATTAATTTGGCCCTAATCTATGGATTTCACATGACTGGGCAGGGGCGCAGACATGGGTGGGCCTGGGAGGGCATAGGCCCACCCACTGGGGAGCCAGGCCCAGCCAATCAATGATTTTGTCCCCACAAAAGGGCTTTATTACAGACAAATACTCCTCAGCAGCCCCCCCTCTTTTAGTCCCCAGAACAAGGTGCACCTGTGTAATGATCATGCTATTTAATCAGCTTCTTGATATGCCATACATGTCAGGTGGATGGATTATCTTGACAAAGGATAAAATGCTCAATGACTGGGATTTAAACAAATTTGTACACAACATTTGAGAGAAATATGCTTTTTGTGCATATGGAACATTTCTGGGATGTTTTTCAGCGCATGAAACATGGGACCAGCACTTTACATGTTGCGTTTATATTGTTGTTCAGTGCATTTCAACCCTAACAGAAGAGTTAATTTCTAGCAAATTAGAAATAGTAGCCAAAAACCTCTTACCTGGTTGTGTCTGGCTTTCCACCTTGACTTCTGAGCCCTGTGTTTGGTGACATGAAAAACAATTAAGAAATAAACAATTATTCCTAAAACATGGATGACAGACTGAACAAAAATAGAAAAACGCAATATGTAACAATTTCAAAGATTTTACTGAGTTACAGTTCATATAAGGAACATCTGTGAATTTAAAATTCATTAGATCCTAATCTATGGATTTTATATGAGCTGCTGGATATTGACGGGAACTGGAACACGTCAATCTAGAGCATCCCAAACAAGCTCAATGGGTGACATAGGTCTGGTGAATATGCAGGCCATGGAAGAACTGGGACATTTTCAGCTTCCAGGAATTGTGTCCAGATCCTTGCGACATGGGGCTGTGCATTATCATGCTGAAACATGAGAAATGGCGGCGGATGAATAGCACGACAATGGGCCTCAGGATCTCGTCACGGTATCTCTGTGCATTCAATTTGCCATCGATAAAATGCTATTGTTTTCGTAGCTTATGCCTGCCAATACCATAACCCCACCATGGGGCACTCTGTTCACAACGTTGACGTCAGCATACCACTCGCCCACACAACGCCATCTGCCTGGTACAGTTGAAACCGGGATTCATCCGTGAAGAGCACACTTCAACAGCGTGCCAGTGAGCATTTGCCCACTGAAGTTGTCGTAGAAATGTTATCAATATACTTATTAAAAATCAAAGTTCTTAAAGAGTTTTTGTAGAATCAAGATATACTTTATTACACAGAGCAACAAAAGCCGAGCTGATCTGCAGAGCAACTAACTCCCAATACTTGGCCCTCAGTTTATATACAATTTCCATTTCTGCTCATTTTACATACTTTTTAGCTTAAACCTTCCCAGTTCAGTTTCTCCACTATTGTTTCCAAACTTTCATATTTTGACTGCTCCGCCCACTCTATTTATGATAGTGGCGAAATCTGACTTCTCCTCCTATATATTCAGTTTGAAAACAATAGTGGCAGAACAAAGCTTTCTCATGTACAAAATAACAGAGCCATCTCCTGGCTCTGCTCTGTTTATTCTAAAACATATTTATCGATACTTAAATATAGTTTAAACATGGCAGGTCTATAACCAATTCTCGACTATATACATTTAAGACATTCCTAATGCAATGCCTCATACATAACAGTATATCAATCAAGAGCCATGTCCTGACTCTGGCTCAGACTCCCTCCTTGTGTACCACACTCCGTATTCACCTAGTCGTACTGCTTGTCTTTATGATTAACTATGTTTTAATCTTTATAGTCTTAAAATATTTACTATGTTTAACCTATGGTCTGACCTTGTGTATCACTCGGTACAATGGCTCTGTATGGTCTACTGAAAAATACCCAACAAAGTCTGTTATGACGCCAAGCTGCAGTCAGGTCAAGACCCTGGTGAGGACGACGAGCACGCAGGCGTCCCTGAAATGATTTCTGACAGTTTGTGCAGAAATTCTTTGGTTGTGCAAACCCACATTTTCATCAGCTGTCTGGGTGGCTGGAGAAATGCTCACTAACAGGGATGTAAACAAATTTGTGCACCAAATTTGAGAGAACTAAGCTTTTTGTGCCTATGGAAAATGTCTGGGATCTTTTATTTCAGCTCATGAAACATGGGACCAACACTTTACATGTTGCATTTATATATTTGTTCAGTGCATTTGGTCTGCAAAACAGTCCTAACAGTATTACTCACAAAAGGACTTATTTAGAAACATTACAATGTCCATGAGATGATGTCAATTCTATAGCTGATCAAACAGCTCATTGATCAGTGCACAACACAATCACCAGTTGCTGTACTTAAAACTACTCTTGGATTAAGTCCTGTTTGTACTCTGCAAGGACTTTTTTGTGGACAAAATGTGTCACCCTGAATGTAATTCATAGATTAGGGTACTGAAAGTTGAGGCTGAGGTCTGAGTAACTGACCTTGTTCTCAGGAGCAGTGTTTTTAGTGGAAGGCTCAACCTTACTGGTGGGTTTAGCAGTCTGTTGTTGTGACTCTGTTGTGTCTGCTCTGGTGGTACTCTCTGTTCTGTAGATAACAGTAAAAACACCAGGGTTACACAAATTAAAAATGATCCACAAATGCATGATTGCCATTGGTTCGTAAACACTATTGTACATACCTTCTACTTGAAACTTTCTTAGCTGCAGTTTTATTCAGTCTTCCAACTAGAAATGAATAGTTTATACACATGAAAAGAAACATCACAATCAAAGATATTACATACAGACTGAATGATCTAGCAAAACCAGACTAGATCTTTCAACAAACAATTCTAAACTTAGAACAATTTAGAGGAAAAACTGCTTTTGAGGAACAAGGAACAGAGCTGGTAAAACAACCACAACCTACCCAAGACTCAGATTACAAGAGTAATGAAAGGAAATACATACCGTAAACCAATGGCAGGACATTGTAGGCTACTTCTGTTTGACCACAACATAAACAAAGATGTTTCTCCTCCATATCTTCCCCCAAAGGACCTGAACTTAATGTCTTAATATGAAGGCACCCTCTGGGTAGGGTTAGGATTAGCCACCCCCACTTCCTACTATTGGTTATGCAAAAAATCTATGGCCACTGTCAGCATATGACAGAGGTGTATCGGTCTTCGCATGAAGAATGCACTGCAAATGGGACAAGCTCTTGTGAGGGTTTTTAACCGTCCCTCTGATTGGTCATGGTAATCGCTAGGAGTTTTACAAGGCGCCAAATTAGTCTTGGTAACCACAAGCCACATTTTACAATCACCCCCGAATTTATCCTAGTAATTCTTATGGTTTCCTACAAGATCAGCTGGTTTTAATATGAAGTTCAGTGGGTGAATTTCCCCGTTACCTTTGCGTTCCTCTGCCTGGTGGCGCTTGCTCTCCTCGATCTCTATGTTGAACTTGGCATATTGCTGCAGCAGGTCCTTCATGCCCTCTGAGTCAGCCTTGCACAGGGTCTGGCCCCACTCGTTGGCCTCTATCGCCCGCTTGTGTTCCCCCAGGAGGAACAGCGCCTCACAGTACCGGTAGTGACCCTGCCATACACAGACCACAGGGGAGGGGAAGATACCATAATTCACAGCCATACAGACATCTTTTTAGGAATGTTGGTACTTTGGGCATTAACATTCCATTACAATCACGCCACATATCCTTTTTGTAGAGTGTTGAGGCATCTCACACTGAAAAAAACATTTCGATTTCAGTTCAATAGAACTAGCTAGCTTGTCAGTCAATCAGAACAAAGAGCTCATTAAAATGTATTCATTTCACCACCATCAGTGGGTTTGATCCTCAGAAATTTCTGATAAACCTTGCTTAAAGGGATAGTTCGGGATTCTGGCAACGAAGCCCTTTATCTACTTCCCCAGGGTCAGATGAATTTGTGGATACCATTTTTATGTCTCTGCGTTTGAAGGAAGTTGCCAACTAGCTTTAGCAGAATTGCTAACTAGCATTAGCATGACTGGAAGTCTATGGGAACAGCTAGCATACGCAGAGACAAAAATGGTATCCACGAGTTCATCTGACTCTGAGGAAGTAGATAAATCCTGAAATATCCCTTTAAGCTGAGGGCAATCGCACTGGAAATTCAGATGTGACTGGGAGAATTACATTTACATTTGCGTCATTTAGCAGACGCTCTTATCCAGAGCGACTTACAAATTGCTTACCTTTGCCCACTCTGGTTGTATTAAAGTGGCTCGTTTTCCATCACCAACAGCTTTTCTGTAACAACAAATAATGCCTTTGATCAGTAAACATGTTTAACAGGTCTGTGTAACAGTGTCCTACACAAACAGGTTTGTTTATAGTTTGTGAAGGACTTACAGATATTTTTCACTACGGATATAGCAAAGCGCTCGGTTCCCATAGATAATGTGGTTTTCAGGGCTGAAAAATAGATAGGATTATGTTATCAAACAATAATGAATTCAATGACATACAAATAAAGATTATTTATGAGTAGTCAAAGTATCCCATTCTGGTCCATTTTGACAGACAAAATGGGAAAGAAAGTCGTGATAGAGGTCAAGTAGTGTTTACACTTCAGAGACATTTATGGTGCCATAAATTGACATGTTCAGCAGGGTGTTAGTCACTTGAATAAAACACATGGATACCCCATGAAATCAAAGGTACCTTGACACCAGGGACAATAACACATTGGGAAGAGGTAATGCACAGATAATCAGAGAACATGGGAAACTGCCTGACTTGTTATATTGTCCTCAAACATACAAATAGTATGTAAATCAGATGTTAAAACCACTAAAAAATACAACTTACTGATATTTGATGGCTTTTGAGTAACACTTGACTGCTGCATCATATTTCTTTTTCTGAAATTGATCATTTCCTCTAGTCTTCATCTCTTCACTTTTCTGAGCAAATAAGGAGGGGGAAAAAGTTTACAAAATCCTAATAGAAAACACGTCAACAGAATGAATGTAATGTAAATCCAGAGATATGATTTACACTAACCTATCTATCAACTTAGTTAATCACAAAAATACATTATCTGCTGTACTGTACATCTTCTAAAACATTATCAGGGGTTGGATCCGGTTCAGGGAATAGAACAGAAAACTGGAAAATAACAAAATTGTTGAAGGAATATAAATGGAAAGAAAGTGATCCATACCGTTCCGGAACGTCGCCGTTATTTTAAAAGCATGGGAACCGGTTAATAAAGTTATTTTACGTTCCAGGAATTTTTTTCTAGTCCCACAACACACCTTAACAAAGTGCCTATGCAAAGCCCTCACTCGGTTACTCAGAAACTTATTCCAGGATCTGCCTGCAAAATGAAAACCTTTGCCTGTGCATGTTTAGGCTACCTGCCCCTCCCAAAGAATAGACTACTGTGCTGACGTTACAAGCTTGATTCAGAAGATAGATTTTTAATTAGCTACAGAAGAATGGATTAACTTTTTCAATGCTAGTTAAGGATTCTATAGACCTAGTTATCACATTTCACGTTGGATTTATTAACAACAAAAAACATTTTTTATTCTGGTACCACTCTGCACACAAGCTTGTTAGCTAGCTCAAAGGAAATGCAAAGTTCCTCTATAGAAGCCACTCTTCCTAGGTATAATTTTGTGGACGTAATTTAGATAATGCATGTCATAACAAGATTCCCAGCGCTTCAACCCTCCTCAACCCTCTCTCGCTCTCTCCCCACCCGCATAATAAAATAAATATGTTATTTCACAGGCTAAAAAAAGGAACAATATAAACAGTACTTTTTTGGTTCGAACCGGTTCAGAACATTATTTGCTGATCGGAACAAATTGTGGTTCTGTTCAGAAATGTTGGTTCCAACCGAATTACTACAATCGTCACCATCTTTACATAAAATAAGGAGAGGGCATTGGGTCCTTAAAGGATGACAAATTATGATAAATTACAGGGGTTTTTTCTTACCTCAATAGACCATTGGCAGGGGCCCTGTGCAAGCTCTCGCATCATTTTTTTTCTGTTGACTCCCATAGCCTGTGTATAGTGGGAATCTGATGAGAGAAGAAGTTCATGTTCGTATTGGGACCCATTCACTGTTAACCAAGTAGCCAGAGCAGGATAAACCATGTCATATTTTATTCCCAGTAACCTGTCAAACCTCTAAACTCTAGCCCAATGGATTCAAAGTCGGGATCACAAGGGAATTGCAGTGGGGGTCACCAAATAAAATACAAATTGTATTTTTTTTTTTTTTGGGGGCAAACAGTTAAGAATACAGATTGTATGGGACAATATACAAACATTTCAGAAATAACCTCAGGTATTTATTGGTTCTTAATTTTGATTACAAAAATTACATGTAATGAATTGAACGTTATTTGATTTAAAAAAAAATTGAATTGGTAATCAGCTGAAAAAGTTTGAATACCACTGCTCTAACATATCTACCATGTTTTACCTTTCAGCCTCTAAGCTACCTACCACTAAGCCCTAAATGGGTATAAGATCTAGTGTGAGAAGGCTGTAAAAACACATCGTTATGAGGCTTACACAGACAGTATATCATCAGACCACCATATTAACAGCAATGGAGGACACTGCCTGACTGAGTGGTTCTTACACTCAGTGAAGATGAGCTGCAGGGCGGCAAAGCAGTTCCCTCTGGGGCCCAGCTCCTCAACCCGCTGCTTGATGCGGGGCTCTCCTGTCCGCTCCAGCCAGTGTATCGCTTCGTCCAGGACCTCTGGCACATGCTGCCACAGAGTTACCAGTCAACAAAACACATTTTAGTCTTAACCATCCTCCCAATAATTATTAACTTGTATAGCGCTTTTTACTACAGAAAATAAATTCAAAGCACATAAAACATGTTTGTTTTTTTAAATTGAGATGGTACAGATGGAGATTGAACGTCTCCATTTTGGCTTCGGATGAAAGGGTGGGGGTTGAGGCAGTTTGTATTGGAAAGGCAGTGTAGCTTCAGCGGAGGGGGCATCGATGGTACAGCCTGAGAGAGACAAAGTCTGACAAACAGGCCCGGGCCGCTTCATCAGTGTACCACTTCCGCTTCTCCGACAGTCAGTTCCTCCATAGGACCCACTCTTCCGTAGGTACTGGTCCTCACCTGGGTGATGCCACGGCTGCTGAAAAGCCACCACATCTTGGCAGTGGGCAGCAGGTAGCTTAGTGGTTAAGAGCGTTGTGCCAGTAACCGAAAGGTCGCTGGTTCTAATCCCCGAGCCGACTAGGTGAAAAATCTGTCGATGTGCCCTTGAGCAAGGCACTTAACCCTAATTGCTCCTGTAAGTCGCTCTGGATAAGAGCGTCTGCTAAATGACTAAAATGTAAAAATGTTAACGGTTAAGAACAGTTCCTGAGCCTCTTCTGCAATCTCTGGACACAGCATGCAGTACTTACTGCAATTCTTCCCGACAAATTAAACAAATCCGGGGCTGCATTATTTGAATCCAAACAACCATCCAGCTTGCTAGCTATAAGCCAAAAAATATATACTTTTCATCCCGATTCTGCAACTGAGTCAAGACCAAAAAAACCTAAATATATATAATTGTGTACAATATTTACAGAGCTCTCTGCCTAGGCGACTCCACGGCAACCATAAGACAATACACCAAATCGGCAATGGGTGGGAAGATAATGCGCACCAGGTTGCTAGATATTCCATGCGACAAATCAGGTTGAGGGTGACTTATAACCGGTGCCCCTGCACATTGACTCTGTACCAGTACCCCCTGTATATAGCCTCGCTACTGTTATTTTAATGCTTTTATTTTTTACTTACAGTTGTCGGAAGTTTACATACACCTTAGCCAAATACATTTAAACTCAGTTTTTCACAATTCCTGACATTTAATCCTAGTAAAAATTCCCTGACTTAGGTCAGTTAGGATCACCACTTTATTTTAAGAATGTGAAATGTTAGAATAATAGTAGGGAGAATAATTTATTTCAGCTTTTATTTCTTTCATCACATTCCCAGTGGGTCAGAAGTTCACATACACTGAATAGTATTTGGTAGCATTGCCTTTAAATTGCTTAACTTGGGTCAAACGTTTTGGGTAGCCTTCCACAAGCTTCCCACAATAAGTTGGGTGAATTTTTGCCCATTCCTCCTGACAGAGCTGGTGTAACTGAGTCAGGTTTGTAGGCCTCCTTGCTCACACATGCTTTTTCAGTTCTGCCCACAAATCTTCTATAGGATTGAGGTCAGGACTTTGTGATGGCCACTCCAATACCTTGACTTTGTTGTCCTTAAGCCATTTTGCCACAACTTTGGAAGTATGCTTGGGGTCATTGTCCATTTGGAAGACCCATTTGCGACCAAGCTTTAACTTCCTGACTGAGGTCTTGAGCTGTTGCTTTAATATATCCACATAATTTTCCTTCCTCATGATGCCATCTATTTTGTGAATTGCACCCGTCCCTCCTGCAGCAAAGCACCCCCACAGCATGATGCTGCCACCCCCATGCTTCACGGTTGGGATGGTGTTCTTCGGCTTACAAGCCACCCCCTTTTTCCTCCAAACATAACGATGGTCATTATGGCCGAACAGTTCTATTTTTGTGTCATCAGACCAGAGGACATTTCTCCAAAAAGTACGATCTTTGTCCCCATGTGCAGTTGCAAACCGTAGTCTGGCTTTTTATGGCGGTTTTGGAGCAGTGGCTTCTTCCTTGCTGAGCGGCCTTTGAGGTTATGTCGATATAGGACTCGTTTTACTGTGGATATAGATACTTTTGTACCCGTTTCCTCCAGCATCTTCACAAGGTCCTTTGCTGTTGTTCTGGGAATGATTTGCACTTTTCGCACCAAAGTACGTTCATCTCTAGGAGACAGAACGCGTCTCCTTCCTGAACGGTATGACCGCTGCGTGGTCCCATGGTGTTTATAGTTGCGTACTATTGTTTGTACCGTTTTCTGAGGTCTTAGCTGATTTCTTTTGATTTTCCCATGATGTCAAGCAAATAGGCACTGAGTTTGAAGGTAGGCCTTGAAATATATCCACAGGTACACCTCCAATTGACTCAAATGATGTCAATTAGCCTATCAGAAGCTTCTAAAGCCATGACATCATTTTCTGGAATTTTCCAAGCTGTTTAAAGGCACAGTCAACTTAGTGTATGTAAACTTCTGACCCACTGGAATTGTGATACAGTGAATTATAACTTAAATAATCTGTCTGTAAACAATTGTTGGAAAAATGACTTGTGTCATGCACAAAGTAGATGTCCTAACCGACTTGCCAAAACTATAGTTTGTTAACAAGACATTTGTGGAGTGGTTGAAAAACGAGTTTTAATGACTCCGACCTAAGTGTATGTAAACTTTCGACTTCAACTGTATCTATTGTTTACTTAAGACTTATTTTTCTTAAAACGGCATTGTTGGTTAAGGGCTTGTAAGTAAGCATTTCACTGTAAGGTCTACACCTGTTGTATTCGGCGCATGTGACAAATCAAATTTGATAATGCAATCAGCGATTCACATTTAAGAGCACCAAACAGGACGTTTCTGTTTCCTTTGCTTGGCTATGTACCAGCAGGGTGTAAATAGATTCCTGAGTTCTTAAAACAATGAATATTGGCACCCCACTCTGTGGCTGCCTCACAAACACTAAGTAGCATGTTGCCCCATTTTCCAGGCATGAAGAGCACATTATTGTTTTCTTATGAATAACTACTGTGCTGAGTGGATACTTCAACATTAGAAAATAGAGAAGACACCATGTTGCTCAAACATTTTTGTAAGATATGAGCAAGAGAAAGCACTGAAAATGTATCATATTTTCATTTTCAATGCGGCATAGGCATGCATTACACTTACCAAGTTAAATTTATTGCTTATCCAGATCATATGCCTTGTTTGATCTTCTAATAACTGGAAGAGAAAACAAGTGACAACATGAGCATTCTCAGATTCAACACTGCAATTCCTGTATGGTTCAATTTTGATTTTAACAAGGAACGTACACATCCTTTTTCCATCGCTCTGAGGATAGCTTCCAATATTTCTATCTTGTGCAGTCTCTTCAGACTCAAGTCATTGCTGACGCTAGAGAAAGTGAAAATAAAAAAAAGTGGGCATTAACACTCTGTACTAAGGAATGACAAATGTGAGGCAGGGGAGTTACAATTAGTTTGCAAGTCATTGGTCTTACTTTGAGTCTAGGAAGCCCACTTGAACAGCCCAGCGTGTGGTGTTGTGATTCTCTTGACGCAGCAGAATGTGGTACCAAAAGGCACACAATTGCATCAACTGGGCCGCCTTCTTTTTCAAAATGACAGGGATTTTATTCCATCGCTCATATATAACATCTGCAACATAAAACACAGAATGTGTTTACAAATGAAAATTTAAGTTATTTTTTCCATTTAATCTTCAATCACACATCAACCTCCACCTTGAAAATATGTTTGTACTCTCTGATAGTGGAGGGTCTGGATCACTCCTGTCCACTCCCAATACCCATTTCCAACCACAGTGAGTGTGTGTCAGTACTAGCTAGCTAGGTATTTATGTGTAAGGAACTAGTTAGTGTTCTCAAAATCAAATCGTATTGGTCACATACACATGTTTAGCAGATGTTCTACTTCTTACCTGGAGGTTGTAGGGCTACAAAGGGACTGTCTATGTCATAGATCTGGTGAAGAAAACGATGTTAATAATATAATGACGTACTGATACATTATATTTATTACATTGTCTATTTTCAAATGTATCTAGTAAGCTCTCCTGCCCTAAATTACTTCACTATTTCAAATGACAGTCAACCATCCTTGTTACTCACAAGTTTCGCCCCGTGTCTGATGTCGCAGTCCACAAACTCTGGACCGGAGTCTGAATCTGACATTTTGGGAAGTCTGAAACAACCAAACTAAATCATACAGATTTAGTCCAGTGACAATACACACTAAATGTTAACTAGTTAGATAACATTAAATGATCTAGCTACCTAAATTATATCAACAAACTAGCCAACTTAGCTAACTAGCTAATGCTAACTAGCTAATGCTAACTAGCTAATGCTAACTAGCTAGTACTACTCAACGAACGTGTACCAAGTTAACGTACCACATGACGGGGCTAAAACAGGCTAACTAGGTAGCTATGTTTGGAGATGGCTAACGACGTTAGTAACGTTACGTTACGTTAGTTAACTAAACCAAAATGATAGCTAGTTCCGCGTTCAAATAACTTGGCTAACAAACGTTACAACTCAATTGTGTTTCCTAACAAAAGTATAGATGAATAGATAGCGAAGTTATATATCCATCTAATAGTGAATCATTGTTTGGTTAGCTAACTGTGGGGGGGGCATCTGGCTGACTGCAAGGACCCTCGAACTCACCTTGAAAGTTAGCTAACGTTAAGCAATCGTTTGGCTAGCTAGCAACTTCGCGCAATTCTTACCTGTCTTTGCAGCGGAAAAAAAACATTTAGCTATCTCGAGCGTGAAGCACAGTTACACAAGCTACAAAAAAAGAATGTACAGCATACACCAACCTGCCTTTCTTGTTCTCTTCCTAAAATAATTTTCACTTGTATTTTATGGCGACATGCTCAGTTTACCACAGGTCAGGCGTTGCTGGCATTGTGAACATTGTGACATGAATGTCACGTCAACATACATGCGGCAACATTTCAAAATAAAAGTCTCACTGATTTTTATTTTACTTGACTCCTACAGGACGTTTTTCTGATTTAAAATCACAATAATAGTTTAAAGGGACAAACATACACGTATTGAAAAATATAATTTATTAGTGAAATCAATTAACAAAGATCGTTTTACTGTCTCATTTTTTATTTATTTTTACTACTACACCAGTTAAGAGTTGTAGTTTCAAAAAAACTAAAACAATACCAACACTGTTGCTGGAAGTATTAATGGTTTTGAACTACTGTCAACTCTTAACTGGTGTATTGCGTGATTTTAGGCATGCTCTCTCTCAGTGGCGACGTGTCATTCAGGGCAGGTGGGGCTGCCCCACCATTGTTGTTTTTTCTTCTTCTGTTTTGCATGTTATTTTGGCATTAATACATGACACATATCAGTTTGCCAACAATGTCTCCCGAGTGGCGCAGTGGTCTAAGGCACTGCATCGCAGTGCTAGCTGTGCCACTAGAGATCCTGGTTTGAATCCAGGCTCTGTCGTAGCCGGCTGTGACCGGGAGACCCATGGGGCGGCGCACAATTGGCCCAGCGTCGTCTAGGGTAGGGGAGGGAATGGCCGGCAGGGATGTAGCTCAGTTGGTAGAGCATGGTGTTTGCAAAGAGCCAGGGTTGTGGGTTTGATTCCCACCGGGGTATGAAAAATAGTATTAAAAAATATCATGTATGCACTCACTAACTGTAAGTCGCTCTGGATAAGAGCGTCTGCTAAATGACTAAAATGTAAAAAAAAGTCATTGAGTTAATAAAGCCGCATACAAACTTGGTCTCTTTTTTGGTTTCTTGAGTAAGGCAGCTCCAAAATGCAGGTGTTTCAGCCTAGCTCAGTGCTTTCTGTAGTGGGGCAGCCAGCGGAAAATACGGAGCGTAGGGGCTGGTAATGTTCTCTAGTTGCGCCGTGATTGGCTCAGTGTTCTGTCACTCATGGGGACACTACGTCACCGCAAAATCTACGGGTAGAGATCGAAAATTCAAGCCCCTTGGGTGCTGCCATAGACTTACATTAGAAGTGCCCATCCAAGAAGGCTCAAGGTCATTGGCCACAGATAAAGTGATGTAAAATCATGTTATATCTACCTTAGCTTTAATTGGACTGATCATGTCAACATCATACTTTCTAAATCTTAGCTAGCAAGCTAGACAAGCAGTCATCATCATGCATCAAGTCGGCAATCTACTGGCAAATCCTTTTTAAATCCTTGTCATATGAAGAGAAATTATAGATAAAACGTATCGGTGCTCATCGGCCATTGGACATAAACATTACACAACAAGTTGGAAATCGCAAATTCAACAATGAGTGCTAAGGCACCACTGCAGCCCAGGATTCGATACCAGGCTGTGTCACAGCCGGCCGTGACCAGGAGACCCATAGGACGGCGCACAATTGGCCCAGCGTCGTCCGGGTTAGGGGAGGGTTTGGCCGGCCGGGATGTCCTTATCTCATCGTGCTCTAGTGACTCCTTGTGGCGGGCCGGTCGGTCGACTTCGGTCGTCAGTTCGACAGTGTTTCTTCTGACACATTGGTGCAGCTGGCTTCCGGGTGAAGCGAGCAGTGTGTCAAGAAGCAGCGCGGCAGCATGGTTCTCGACCTTCGCCGAGTCCGTAGGGGAATTGCAGCGATGAGACAAGATCGTAACTACCAATTGGATATCACGAAAAAGGGGGTTATGCCATGGGCCACAAAAGTTTGAATACATTGGCCATGCTGTCAATCCAGAATGACTTCTGCCACGTTCAAAACAACTGGAAACTCGGATCTGGGAAATCTCAGACTTCAGTGAGTTCAAGACAACTGGGAACTCAGATAAAACTAGCTCCGACTGGGAAAATAATTTTGAACGGTCATCCAACTCTGAATTCCAAGTCGGGATTTTGGGCCTCTTTCTAGAGACCACAAGAAGGACCGCTGCGCCACCTTCCTGTTCAAGTGAGCACAGCACAACAAGGTGAGTCCAGAAATGTATTGTATGCTGCTGCATAAATGATGTAATATGCCAGGGAGATATGTATACTGGAGCTAAGAAAGTAATACTAAGTGTATGTTGTGTAGTAAGCTGTTAGTAGCCCATGTGCCTCACTCTAATAATTTGCTCCCTTTTCACCTCATAACTTAGCCTACTGTTGACTTGGTGGTGCACATTTAGCTTATAGCCTGTTCTAGAGAAATGTCATCATCGAATATTGTAAGAGCTTTCATTGTCTGCTTATATGCCCCCTTTATTTATCCTACGGTTCTGACTTGGTGTACAGGGAGAATACTGTAAGAACGGCCCATGTTCTGAATTCTGTCGCCGTACATTTCAAAAGGGCTGAACAAATAGTTATATTGACTACGTCCGTCCTAGCTCGCTCATTAATGTCTTAATCTAAATTACGGATTGCCTCTTATCCGCTTGTCATCCCCTTATGCCATAGTTTGTACATCTCAATTGTGAGTAGAAACCACATTTGATTAAGCAAGTCAGCCATATCAGCTATGTTTTTTTAAAAGGCAGTAAATGAGGCTGAATTAACTGTTTCGCTGCCAGACAAGGCTCCGCTGATCGCCAGGTGTAGCAGTGGTAAGGTGTTGGGACTCTAACAGTTTGTCGGCATCGTTTGGCACCCTTATAGTGCAATTAATGTATTGTTTAGTGTTGTGTAGTGGCTATGCTGGCATGCATCTAAAATAAATGTGGGGAGTTTGCCCCACCAAGATTTACATGCTAAAATCGCCACTGCTTTCTCTAATTCCCCTCTATCGCTCTCTTTCTCTCTATGTCTCCCCTCCCGGAGGACCTGAGCCCGACCATGCCTCAGGACTACCTGGCCTGACGACTCCTGGCTGTCTCTGTCACCAGTCCACCCGCGGTTGTACTGCTGATCCAGTTCTGTTGTTCTGCCTGCAGCTGTGGACACCTGACCTGATTCACCGGGCATGCTACCTTGTTTCGGACCTGCTGTTTCAACCCCTTCTCTCTCTCTCTCTCTCGGACCTGCTGTTTCGACCTCTGAGTGCCTGGTTATGAAAAGCCAACTGACATTGACTCCGGAGGTATTGAACTATTCCACCCTCTATAGCCACTATGGTTATTACTTGACCTTGCTAGTAATCCACACTGAACAAAAATATAAACACAACATGCAACAATATCAGAGATTTTACTGAGTTACATTTCATTTAAGGAAATCAGTCAATTGAAATAAATTAATGGATAAAAGTGTCTGCTAAATGGCATATACAGTTGAAGTCGGAAGTTTACATACACCTTAGCCAAATACATTTAAACTCAGTTTTTCACAATTCCTGACATTTAATCCTAGTAAAAATTCCCTGTCTTAGGTCAGTTAGTGTTATGTCATTTCATAGTGTTGTGGGAACCAGGTTAACTTTAGTAGATAAGTGATTCTGGGTGCCGCACAGTCTGAATACCAAGGATTCCATTATGTCGAGGGAGCTTACTGAGGTTTATCTTAGAATGATTGATGGACATGATATACTGACTTGGGGTACAAGGTAATAACATCAAAGAAGGGAGTGCCCACTGATGGTTAACATATGTTGTTGAAGAAACGTGTAACATGACGTATATAAACTGAGAGGTTTTCTTTGTCTGGTAGTTCGGATGACAAGAGGCAAAGCATGCGCCTTTTGTTAGACGAAACCGGTACCAAATCTATTAATTATTTCTATGAACTCTCCATCTAAGTGTTAAATATCTTCTTGCATCATGAATGACTTGATACCCGAGAAACTCATCATAACAGTTAGGATCACCACTTTATTTTAAGAATGTGAAATGTCAGAATAATAGTAGAGAGAATTATTTATTTAAGCTTTTATTTCTTTCATCACATTCCCAGTGGGTCAGAAATTTACATACACTCAATTAGTATTTGGTAGCATTGCCTTTAAATTGTTTAACTTGGGTCAAATGTTTCGGGTAGCCTTCCACAAGGTTCCCACAATAAGTTGGGTGAATTTTTGCCAATTCCTCCTGACAGAGCTGGTGTAACTGAGTCAGGTTTGTAGGCCTCCTTGCTCGCACACGCTTTTTCAGTTCTGCCCACAAATTTTGTATAGGATTGAGATCAGGGCTTTATGATGGCCACTCCAATACCTTGACTTTGTTGTCCTTAAGCCATTTTGCCACAACTTTGGAAGTATGCTTGGGGTCATTGTCCATTTGGAAGACCCATTTGCGACCAAGCTTTAACTTCCTAACTGATGTCTTGAGATGTTGCTTTAATATATCCACATAATTTTCCATCCTCATGATGCCGTCTATTTTGTGAAGTGCACCAGTCCCTCCTGCAGCAAAGCACCCCCACAGCAAGATGCTGTCACCCCCATGCTTCACGGTTGGGATGGTGTTCTTCGGCTTGCAAGGCATCCCCTTTTTCCTCCAAACATAACGATGGCTATTATGGCCAAACAGTTCTATTTTTGTTTCATCAGACCAGAGGACTACGATCTTTGTCCCCATGTGCAGTTGCAAACCGTAGTCTGGCTTTTCTATGGCGGTTTTGGAGCAGTGGCTTCTTCCTTGCTGAGCGGCCTTTCAGGTTATGTCGATAAAGGACTCGGTTTACTGTAGATATAGATACTTTTGTACCTGTTTCCTCCAGCATCTTCACAAGGTCCTTTGCTGTTGTTTTGGAATTGATTTGCACTTTTCGCACCAAAGTACGTTCATCTCTAGGAGACAGAACGTGTCTCCTTCCTAAGCGGTATGACGGCTGCGTGGTCCCATGGTGTTTATACTTGCCTATTATTGTTTGTACAGATGAACGTGGTACCCTCAGGCGTTTGGAAATTGCTCCCAAGGATGAACCAGACTTGTGGAGGTCTACATTTTTTTTCTGAGGTCTTGGCTGATTTCTTTTGATTTTCCCATGATGTCAAGCAAAGAGGCACTGAGTTTGAAGGTAGGCCTTGAAATACATCCACAGGTAAATATAATTAATTAATATGCAATTTAGCAGACGCTTTTATCCAAAGCGACTTACAGTCATGTGTGCATACATTTTTGTGTATGGGTGGTCCCGGGGATCGAACCCACTACCTTGGCGTTACAAGCGCCGTGCTCTACCAGCTGAGCTACAGAGTACACCTCCAATTGACTCAAAGATGTCAATTAGCCTATCAGAAGCTTCTAAAGCTATGACATCATTTTCTGGAATTTTCCAAGCTGTTTAAAGGCACAGTCAACTTAGTGTATGTAAACTTCTGACCCACTGGAATTGTGATACAGTGAATTATAAGTTAAATAATCTGTCTGTAAACAATTGTTGGAAAAATGACTTGTGTCATGCACAAAGTAGATGTCCTAACCGACTTGCCAAAACTATAGTTTGTTAACAAGAAATTTGTGGAGTGGTTGAAAAACTAGTTTTAATGACTCCAGCCTAAGTGTATGTAAACTTCCAACTTCAACTGTATTATATATTATATCATATTATATTGTGGTTTCTGGCTGCTTCCCTGCAGTATTGAAACCATGATATCATAGCCTCTGCAGGTTCATATATTTGCCATTTACTAGGACAATGTAAGAGAGCAGCCACTTTCACTGCTAGACCTCATAGCTATTCTTTCAGCTGAGATTAATCTAATAAAATATATAAATCTAAATTAATTTTGTAAAAAATAATAGTCTGCATCAACATCATTTATTAAACCATAAATCAATGGTAAACGTGGGTGTCACGATCGTTGACTGATGAAGCGGACCAAGGCGCAGCGTGATAAACGTACATACTTTATTCAGTACTTAACACGAACAAAACAACAAACGAAACGTGAAGTCCTAGGTTAACACAAAACCTAAACGGAACAAGATCCCACAAATCTAACATGCCAAAAGGCTGCCTAAGTATTGTCCCCAATCAGAGACAACGAGCTACAGCTGTCTCTGATTGGGAACCACCCTGGCCAACATAGAAACTAAACGATCTAGAACAAAAACCAATGAAAACTAAACATAGAAAATCCACACCCTGGCTCAACAATTAAGAGTCCCCAGAGCCAGGGCGTGACAGTACCCCCCCCCCAAAGGCGCGGACTGCGACCGCGCCACACCAACACCACAGGGTAGGGGCCGGGTGGGCATTCCGCCTCGGAGGCGGATCCGGCTCCGGGCGTGACCACCACTCTCTCTCTACCCCCCCGTTGCGCCCCTGGTCTGGTCTGGCCCCGCTGGCCGGAGCTGGACTGAACACCGGTGGAGCGGATTGCTCTGGCTCCGGAGTGGAGCAGCTGACCGGTGCCGGACCAGGCACCGGTGGAACAGGCACGGACCGTGCCGGACTGACGACGCGCACCACTGGCTTGGTGCGGGGAGCAGGAACGGGCCGGACCGGGCTGACGACGCGCACCACTGGCTTGGTGCGGGGAGCAGGAATGGGCCGGACCGGGCTGACGACGCGCAACACTGGCTTGGTGCGAGGGACAGGAACAGGCCGGACCGGGCTGGCGACGCGCACCACTGGTTTGGTGCGAGGGGCAGGAACAGGCCGGACCGGGCTGGCGACGCGCACCACTGGTTTGGTGCGAGGGGCAGGAACAGGCCGGACCGGGCTGGCGACGCGCACCACTGGCTTGGTGCGGAGAGCAGGAACAGGCCGGACCGGGCTGGCGACGCGCACCACTGGCTTGGTGCGAGGGACAGGAACAGGCCGGACCGGGCTGGCGACGCGCACCACAGGCTTGGTGCGAGGGACAGGAACAGGCCGGACCGGGCTGGCGACGCGCACCACAGACTTGGTGCGAGGGACAGGAACGGGCCGGACCGGACTGTGGAGGCGGACTGGAGGTCTGGAGCGGAGAGCTGACACAACCCGTCCTGGCTGAATGCCTACTTCCACACAATATGTGTGAGGCCTCAGCACAGGACGTATAGGGCTGTGCACTCGTACTGGCGCTACAGCACGTGGCACTGGCGCAGGATATACGGGACCGAGGAGGGGTACTGGAGGCCACGAGCGTTGAGCCGGCACACTCCGTCCTGGCTGCATGCCCACCTTAGCACGACAAGTGCGTGGTGCTAGCACAGGACGTACAGGACTGTGCCGGAACACTCGCGGCACAGTACGTGGCTCCGCCAACCACCCTTTTAGCCCCCCCCCAACATTTTCTTGGGGCTGTCTCTCGGGCTTCCTCCTCGGCCGGTACCCTCTGTGTTGCCGCTGCTCATCTCTGTAGCGCGCCTCCACAGTCTCCTCTCCTGCCTGGGCATACACCTTTGCCCATGGCCCTCTGCCCGCGAATATCTCCTCCCATGACCACCATTCGCCCACCTGAGCCATCGCCCTCTTCTCCTCCTGGGCACGCTGCTTGGTCCTCTGGTGGTGGGATCTTCTGTCACGATCGTTGACTGATGAAGCGGACCAAGGCGCAGCGTGATAAACGTACATACTTTATTCAGTACTTAACACGAACAAAACAACAAACGAAACGTGAAGTCCTAGGTTAACACAAAACCTAAACGGAACAAGATCCCACAAATCTAACATGCCAAAAGGCTGCCTAAGTATGGTCCCCAATCAGAGACAACGGGCTACAGCTGTCTCTGATTGGGAACCACCCTGGCCAACATAGAAACTAAACGATCTAGAACAAAAACCAATGAAAACTAAACATAGAAAATCCACACCCTGGCTCAACAATTAAGAGTCACCAGAGCCAGGGCGTGACAGTGGGTGAATCTCTGAATGAAAATGAGTGTCTTCTTCTCATAGGATGATGAAAAACAGAAGCCGTTCTGGGTGGGACCATTCAATAGCAGGTGCAGCAGCTGCGTCAGGCACAAAATAGTGCTAATGTTGGGCCATTTTAGTGAAGAAATGTAATGTCTAAGTGGTGAAAGGACAATGCTGTCTATCCAATGTTAGCATACAGTGGGGAAAAAAAGTATTTAGTCAGCCACCAATTGTGCAAGTTCTCCCACTTAAAAAGATGAGAGAGGCCTGTAATTTTCATCATAGGTACACGTCAACTATGACCGTAACCCCCAAATTGAGATTTTTTTTCCAGAAAATCACATTGTAGGATTTTTAATGAATTTATTTGCAAATTATGGTGGAAAATAAGTATTTGGTCAATAACAAAAGTTTCTCAATACTTTGTTATATAACCTTTGTTGGCAATGACACAGGTCAAACGTTTTCTGTAAGTCTTCACAAGGTTTTCACACACTGTTGCTGGTATTTTGGCCCATTCCTCCATGCAGATCTCCTCTAGAGCAGTGATGTTTTGGGGCTGTCGCTGGGCAACACGGACTTTCAACTCCCTCCAAAGATTGTCTATGGGGTTGAGATCTGGAGATTGGCTAGGCCACTCCAGGACCTTGAAATGCTTCTTACGAAGCCACTCCTTCGTTGCCCGGGCGGTGTGTTTGGGATCATTGTCATGCTGAAAGACCCAGCCACGTTTCATCTTCAATGCCCTTGCTGATGGAAGGAGGTTTTCACTCAAAATCTCACGATACATGGCCCCATTCATTCTTTCCTTTACATGGATCAGTCGTCCTGGTCCCTTTGCAGAAAAACAGCCCCAAAGCATGATGTTTCCACCCCCATGCTTCACAGTAGGTATGGTGTTCTTTGGATGCAACTCAGCATTCTTTGTCCTCCAAACACGACGAGTTGAGTTTTTACCAAAAAGTTATATTTTGGTTTCATCTGACCATATGACATTCTCCCAATCCTCTTCTGGATCATCCAAATGCACTCTAGCAAACTTCAGATGGGCCTGGACATGTACTGGCTTAAGCAGGGGGACACGTCTCGCACTGCAGGATTTGAGTCCCTGGCGGCGTAGTGTGTTACTGATGGTAGGCTTTGTTACTTTGGTCCCAGCTCTCTGCAGGTCATTCACTGGGTCCCCCCGTGTGGTTCTGGGATTTTTGCTCACCGTTCTTGTGATCATTTTGACCCCACGGGGTGAGATCTTGCGTGGAGCCCCAGATCGAGGGAGATTATCAGTGGTCTTGTATGTCTTCCATTTCCTAATAATTGCTCCCACAGTTGATTTCTTCAAACCAAGCTGCTTACCTATTGCAGATTCAGTCTTCCCAGCCTGGTGCAGGTCTACAATTTTGTTTATGGTGTCCTTTGACAGCTCTTTGGTCTTGGCCATAGTGGAGTTTGGAGTGTGACTATTTGAGGTTGTGGACAGGTGTCTTTTATACTGATAACAAGTTCAAACAGGTGCCATTAATACAGGTAACGAGTGGAGGACAGAGGAGCCTCTTAAAGAAGAAGTTACAGGTCTGTGAGAGCCAGAAATCTTGCTTGTTTGTAGGTGACCAAATACTTATTTTCCACCATAATTTGCAAATAAATTCATTAAAAATCCTACAATGTGATTTTCTGGATTTTTTTTCTTCTCAATTTGTCTGTCATAGTTGACGTGTACCTATGATGTAAATTACAGGCCTCTCTCATCTTTTTAAGTGGGAGAACTTGCACAATTGGTGGCTGTCACGCCCTGGCTCTGGGGACTCTAATATGTTGAGCCAGGGTGTGTAAAGTCTATGTGTGTTGTTCTAGGTTTCACATTCTGGTATTGTGGTTCTATGTTGGCCAGTGTGGTTCTCAATCAGAGGCAACGTGATTCAGCTGTTGCTTGTTGTCTCTGATTGAGAACCATACTTTAGCAGCCTGTTTCCCCACAGAGTTTGTGGGATCTTGTTTCTAGTCTGTTGTGTTAGACCGTGAACTGTCACGTTTTCGTTTTGTTGGTTTTGATCGTGTCTCTAATAAAGAGTATGTTTGCCTGCAACGCTGCGCCTTGGTCCTCATCTCTGTTCGACGATCGTGACAGAAGATCCCACCAAGACTGGACCAAGCAGCAAGTCCAGGAGCCAGCGCCTGAGAGATCTCTAGCGGATCTCCTTCGCCTCCTCGACTGGGTCAAGCCATGTGAGAAAGAGAGGGGCTTGACGTGGAGGCAGAAGGGCGAAAGGCTGGCGAGGAGCATGGAGACCTGGTCCACGGGTAGGAGTGAAGCCCATAAATTTTTTAGGGGGGGCTAACGCCGTGGACGACGGGGCAGCAGGAGGCCGCCAGGTTACGGGAGTCACTGGTCACCAGGGGGAAGGAGGATGTAGAGGCACGGCGAGAGGTACTGGCGTGTGTTGCCAGTCCGGTCCTGCCTGTTCCTGATCCCCACGTAGGGCCAGTGGTGTGTGTTCCCAGTACGGTCCGGCCTGTTCCTGCCACTCGCACCAAGTCTACGGTGCGCATCGCCAGCTCGGCCCGGCCTGTTCCTGCTCCCCGCACCAAGTCTGTGGTGCGCGTCGCCAGCCCAGTCCGGCCCATTCCTGCTCCCCGCACCAAGTCAGTGGTGCGTTTCGTCAGCCCTGTCCGGCCCGTTCCTGCTCCCCGCACCAGGTCAGTGGTGCGCGTCGTCAGCCGGTCCGGCCCATTCCTGCTCCCCGCACCAAGTCAGTGGTGCGTTTAGTCAGCCAGCTCGGCCCATTCCTGCTCCCGCACCAAGTCAGTGGTGCGCTCGTCAACCGGCGCGTCGTTCCTGCTCCCCGCACCAAGTCAGTGGTGCGCTTCGTCAGCCCGGTCCGGCCCGCTCCTGCTCCCCGCACCAGGCACCGGTGACCCAGGCACGGGCTGTGCCGGACTGACGATGCGCACCCCTGGCTTGGTGCGTGGAGCAGGAACGGGCTCGACGGCTGACGACCGCACCCCTGGCTTGGTGCGTGGAGCAGGAACGGGCCGGACCGGGCTGACGTGCGCACCTGGCTTGGTGCGGGGAGCAGGAACGGGCCGGACTGCTGACGGCGGCGCACCCCTGGCTTGGCGCGTGGAGCAGGAACGGGCCGGACCGGCTGACGACGCGCACCATTGGCTTGGTGCGGGAGCCGAACAGGCCGGGCCGCAGCTGGCGACGCGCACCGTAGGCTTGGTGCGAGGGGCAGGCACAGGCCGGACCGGGCTGACGACGCGCACCATAGACTTGGTGCGAGGGGCAGGAACCGGCCGGGCCGGGCTGGCGACGCGCACCGTAGGCTTGGTGCGAGGGGCAGGAACAGGCCGGGTCGGGCTGGTGACGCGCACCATTGGCTTGGTGCGGGGAGCAGGAACAGGCCGGGCTGGGCTGGCGACGCGCACCGTAGGCTTGGTGCGAGGGGCAGGAACAGGCCGGGCCGGGCTGGCGACGCGCACCATTGGCTTGGTGCGGGGAGCAGGAACAGGCCGGGCCGGGCTGGCAACGCGCACCATTGGCTTGGTGCGGGGAGCAGGTACAGGCCGGGCCGGGCTGGCGACGCGCACCCTTGGCTTGGTGCGGGGAGCAGGAACAGGCCGGGCCGGGCTGGCGACGCGCACCGTAGGCTTGGTGCGAGGGACAGGAACAGGCCGGGCCGGGCTGGCGGCAGCGCACCATTGGCTTGGTGCGGGGAGCAGGAACAGGCTGGACCGGGCTGGCAACGCGCACCATTGGCTTGGTGCGGGGAGCAGGAACAGGCCGGGCCGGGCTGGCGACGCGCACCATTGGCTTGGTGCGGGGAGCAGGAACAGGCCGGGCCGGGCTGGCGACGCGCACCATAGGCTTGGTGCGGGGAGCAGGAACAGGCCGGGCCGGGCTGGCGACGCGCACCATTGGCTTGGTGCGGGGAGCAGGAACAGGCCGGGCCGGGCTGGCGACGCGCACCATAGGCTTGGTGCGGGGAGCAGGAACAGGTCGGGCCGGGCTGGCGACGCGCACCGTAGGCTTGGTGCGAGGGGCAGGAACAGGCCGGGCCGGGCTGGCGACGCGCACCGTAGGCTTGGTGCAAGGGGCAGGAACAGGCCGGGCCGGGCTGGCGACGCGCACCGTAGGCTTGGTGCGAGGGGCAGGAACAGGCCGGGCCGGGCTGGCGACGCGCACCGTAGACTTGGTGCGAGGGGCAGGAACAGGTCGGGCCGGACTGGGAACACGCACTCCTAACTTAGTGCGGGGAGCAGGAACGGGCCGGACCGGACTGGTGATGCACACCACTTGCTTGGTGTGAGGAGCGGGACTGGGTTTCTTCATAACCCTCCGCTCCCTCAGCTGCCTACTCAGTTCCTCTCGCCTTGCCTCTACTCTCTCCTTCTCCCTTCTAGCACCCAGTAGCTCCTCCTGCTGCCCCGTCGCCCATGCCGTGTGCCCCCCCCCTAAATTTTTTTGGGGGTTGCCTCTCGTCCGTCCGACGACGACACTGTTGACGCCGTTGCTCCTCTCTCGCCAGGGCCTTAACTTTAGCCCATGGCCCTTTTCCCGCGAGCATGTCCTCCCAGGACCACCATTGGCCCACCTGGGCCATCGCCAACCTCTCCAGCTAATTACCCGCCGCTTGCTCCTGGACACGCTGCTTGGTCCTGTTGTGGTGGGATCTTCAGTCACGATCGTCGAAGGAGGAGGACCAACGCGCAGCGTTATTTGCAAACATACTTATTTATTAATTAATTAACACGAACAAAACAACAAACGATAACGTGAAGTCCTTGGTTAACACACATAAACCAACACGGAACAAGATCCCACAAACACTGTGGGAAAACTGGCTGCTTAAGTCTGGTTCCCAATCAGAGACAACAAGCAACAGCTGATACTCGTTGCCTCTGATTGAGAACCACACTGGCCAACATAGAAATACAATACTAGAATGGAAAACAAAGAGCACAAAACATAGACTCTACACACCCTGGCTCAACATAAAAGAGTCCCTAGAGCCAGGGCGTGACACCATGCTTCACCGTAGGGACGGTGCCAGGTTTCCTCCAGACGTGACGCTTGGCATTCAGGACAAAGAGTTCAATCTTTGTTTCATCAGACCAGATAATCTTGTTTCTCATGATCTGAGAGTCTTTAGGTGCCTTTTGGCAAACTCCAAGCGGGCTGTCATGTGCCTTTTACTGAGGAGTGGCTTCCGTCTGGCCACTCTACCATAAAGGCCTGATTGGTGGAGTGCTGCAGAGATGGTTGGCCACTGTGTTCTTGGGGACCTTAAATACTGCAGAAATGTTTTGGTACCCTTCCCCAGATCTGTGCCTCGACACAATCCTGTCTCGGCGCTCTACGGACAATTCCTTCGACCTCATGGCTTGGTTTTTGCTCTGACATGCACTGCCAACTGTGGGACCTTATATAGACAGGTGTGTGCCTTTATGTAGACAGGTGTGTGCCTTTCCAAATCATGTCCAATCAATTACATTTACCACAGGTGGACTCCAATCAAGTTGTAGAAACATCTCAAGGATGATCAATAGAAACAAGATGCACCTGAGCTCAATTTCGAGTCTCATAGCAAAGGGTCTGAATACCTATGTAAATGAGGTATTTCTGTTTTCGCTTTGTCATTATGGGGTATTGTGTGTAGATTGATGAGGAAAAACATTTATTTAATCAATTTTAGAACAAGGCTGTAATGTAACAAAATGTGGAAAAAGTCAAGGGGTCTGAATATTCTCTGAATGCACTGTAACTGCAGTCAGGTCAAGACCCTGGTGAGCACGATTAGCACGCAGATGAGCTTCCCTGAGACGGTTTCTGACAGTTTGTGCAGAAATTCTTCGGTTGTGCAAACCCACAGTTTCATCAGCTGTCTGGGTTACTGGTATCAGACGATCCCGCAGGTGAAGAAGCCGGATGTGGAGGTCCTGGGCTGGCGTGGTTACACATAGTTTGCGGTTGTGAGGCCGGTTCGACGTACTGCCAAATTATCTAAAATGACGTTGGATGCAGCTTATGGTAGAGAAACTAACATTACATTCTCTGGTAACAGCTCTGGTGAACCTTCCTGCAGTCAGCAAACCAATTGCACACTCCCACAAAACTTGAGACATCTGTGGCAGTGTGTTGTGTGACAAAAGTGCACATTTTAGAGTGGCCTTTTATTGTCCCCAGCACAAGGTGCACCTGTGTAATGATCATGCTGTTTAATCAGCTTCTTGATATGCCACACCTGTCAAGTGGATGGATTATCTTGGCAAAGGAGAAATTCTCACTAACAGGGACGTAAACAAATTTGTGCACAAAATTTGAGAGAAATACGATTTTTGTGCATATGGAAAATATTTGGGATCTTTTATTTAATTTACATTATACATTATAGTCATTTAGCAGATGCTCTTATACAGAGCGACTTACAGTTAGTGAGTGCATACATTTTCATACTGGCCCCCCCGTGGGAAACGAACCCACAACCCTGGCGTTGCAAGCGCCATGCTCTACCAACTGAGCTACAGGGGACTATTCAACTCATGAAACATGGGACCAACACTTTACATGTTGCGTTTATATTTTTGTTCAGTGTATGAACATCTTGAACAATGATCATGCCTTAACGGCGACATGTACTCTTTAAAATCTTCATCTGGCACAGCCAGAAGAGGACTTTGCAACCAGGGGCGGACTTAGTGATTTGGAGGCCCCAGGCAGAGGCCAGTCTAATTGGCAAACAGTAGGTTACCTTCCACGTTCATTAGAAATAATTCCAGCATCCGAACAGTGCACTGTGCGCCTGCCAACTGTCCTTCAGTTTGCAAGTGGCTGAAACTATCTCACTGGAGCGAGCGAAACAGCGTCCCTCTGTCTTGCTATATGTAGCCCATGTATCTGATGCTGTCTGGCCAAAAAGAGTATGACATGCCATAATCCTTTTGGCCAGACAGCATCAGATACATGGGCTACACATACAGTACATGTCCTCTGCCTCGACAACGATGGCAGTATTATCAGCAGCACCTGTCTTTTTACTAAAGAAATGCGTATTGTATCCCCCTAAAGCAGTGGTCACCAACCGGTCGATCGTGATCAATTGGTCGATCTCCAAGGCATCCCTAATCGATTGTCAAACATTTCTGTAAAAACCCAATGATAAGCCTTGTGTTCCTATTTTTTGTCTCGCACTGTTGGCGGTAGGTGCACCCGATTCAGTTGCCCTGCGCGCCGGGTAGGCGACGTATTTCCATTTTGAACCATTTCATATGTCTGAAGGTACAAACTCTGCCTTCCCAGGGGGAGCAAATGAAGTGCACTATAGGCCTACCACTGGCCAATCAGATGGCTCAGATTACCGTGTCTGCAGTAACGTAGCAGGCGTAAAAGAAAGCTACAGCAAAGTTGATACAGTAAGATTTCTAAACTTTTAAAACCATGACTAGAGAGACTGTCAACGAATACAGCAAAGAGCTGCTGTTTTTATGAGTGAGTTCATGTTTGTCTTTACTCAGCACTGTCAACACTTTCTTTTCAACACTTTTATAAGCCATAAAATGTGTGTTCTCCCTACTTCCACTCACGCTACAACCAGCACTGCAGCTGCAATGAATGAGTGGGAAAGTGTATCGATAGGCTAATGTTGTTATTATTAGCGGGTGTTTTTTTAATATCAAGGAATATTTAACTTTCTCTGGTCATAGGATTAACAACATGAATGTGTGCATGAGGCAGAAATAATGAGGTGTGATTAGAGTTTCGTCATCAGCTGGAAGACTGTCCCTTTTTGGTCGGTGTCAGTGGAGGAAAGGGAGAGAGGAGAGATGTTGAGAGGCGGACCCTGTCTGCTGCTCTCTCCCTCCACTGAGACTGACCATCAGATGCAGGCTCCATCAGCCCAGTAAAATAAAAATGCAAATTATTTAAATGTATAATCATTCAGCTGTGCCTCATAAGTAAAACAACAACTATTACTGTTGTGATCATAAAGCCTACCTCAAATGTTGAAAAATAATGTTGAAAAATGGTCTGAGAAGAACAACAATGCATTGGCAGGGCATTTCAAGCAAAGCCAATATGTTGTGACAATGTTTTGGGCCTATAGCCTACTACAGTACTGTTTTTAATAGGTTAATGTTGCATAGGCTTAAGTTTTGTAAGTCATGTAAAAAAAAAATCTGACCGGAATATCTCGACTTGCATTTTGACTCAGAAAGTGATCTCAACTCAAAAAAGGTTGGTGACCACTGCCCTAGAGTCGAAGGGCCCGGGGCTGGGTTTCTACTAAGCTAACATATGGAACTGTTTTAAGATGGTCATACAAAGGATCATTTAGCTATTTGATTTTGAATTTTTTGGACCCCTGTAGGTATAAAGAAAATATATAAAAAACATATTTGAAGAAACATTGAATTTGGCCTGTTATTAGCCCATAGAAATGCATTGAATAACAGATTCATACATGGAAAAAAAGATAGTCAAAAATGTAATCAAAAAGAAGTATGTTTTGAAGTGTCTGTACTATATCTGAGAGATATAAGAAAGCTCAGAATGTTTTTTAAATAATGTATCGTGGGAATTACCTGTATACCTTTACGTGGAAATGCCCTATTCACTCAAATTCATTTTTCGGCCTGGTACAGGGTTACCTTCAGACGAATCCAGTGACATGGAGAACACCATCGTGTTCGTGAGAGTCTCATCTTTCCATAGTGTGTAGCTGCTTGGGCGCTACAGACGTTTTTTCGTGAGAATAACGATTTTCGGGATGTTTCCTGGTCTGACAAATACAGCTGTAGCTCTGCGACCTTCCACCGCAGATGCGGAAGGATTGAGACGCAGCCCATGAAAAAAACAGGATATCTCCAGCTTAAACAGACATATTTTGATGGGGATTCTTTTTTTTGTATGCCTCAAGTGGATAAACTATTTTAATAAAATAAAAAAATAAAAATATTATGCCCAGCTCATGAGGCCCCTTGATGATGTGAGGCCTGAGGCAATTACCTCTTCTGCCTAATGGTAAGTGTTGAGTTTTTCTTAGCCACTGTGCTTCTGCATCTGCAATGCTTTATAAAAAAACAGGGCCAATTTGAAATTGTTCTCTTAAAAACATGATTAAATCCTGTTCTGTTAAGAGTTGACAGCAGTTTAAAACCACTAATACTTCAGTTTCAAGAGCCTAAACTATTTTGTTTCAGAACCATCAAACCCCTGAAGGGGAGCAGCATGGGGGACAGTGTCATCTAGTGGAATAGAAATGAAACAATTATTCCAGATATTATTTAATGAAGAATATTTACATTTCTATTAACTCCTTTTCAACTAATTTATTTTGACTGTCGATGTCCCCTTATTAAAATAATAACGTTTTTGAACATGTACTGATTGCATGTTTTATTTTATTTACCCACCTTGGCAGAGTGAGTACCTATTTACAATTATAAACTGGGTCGTTCGAGCCCTGAAAGCTGATTGCCAGAAAGCCGTGGTATATGAGACCGTATACCACAGGTATGACAAAACATGACTTTTTACTGTTCTAATTACGTTGGCAAGCAGTTGTGTTGTGCATAAGAACAGCCCTTAGCCGTGGTATATGGTCATACCACACCCCCTCGTGCATTATTGCTTAAATAACCACTAAAACTCAACAATAAGTCTCAATACCTCCTTAAATAGCATGAACGGGGAGGATAGGATCAGAAAAACAGAACGCATTTTGAAACAGGCAAAATATACTACAATTTGTGATATTGTGTAAAGTAAACGGAGGACCTTTATTTTGAAGCTTTTTGCACGATTTGGGACCAGTTAATGTCGCTGATTTCACGGAGCTGGCGTGAAAATAGTTTTTGTCGTTTTCATTGCTAATCAGTTGCTAGTCCCACTTCCTTCTCGCTTGAAATCACATTGACAAAGTTACCAACAACCACTTCCGGAATCTGGCTGAGCCAACTAAATAATAAAGATGGGTACAACATTTAGAACATGGTACTGAATTTCCCTCCCTAGCCCTACGAAAAAAACATAAAGCTATCTTCGAACGAAGCATGCTGAAGTTGTGGTGAATATCTCTAATCATACATTAGCCTGTTATAACCAAGCAATTCATCAGTGTATGTGTCATATTTACCTCTCTAGCTCCCTCTCTTTTCTATGGATTCAGATTATCATGATTGAAAATTCGCCTTCTCCCCTGCCATAAAGGGCAATCTACGGCTTTGTTATTTTCCTTGGCTCACAAATTGGCTTCTGTAAATCACATCATGTGACCTTTGAGTTTAGTCTGTGTCGATGACTGAAGTTGGCGATTCAATGCCATATTATTATCTGTAGGCTATGTGAAAATGCCAAATGTGCTCTCAAATGCAATGTGTTAGTCTGACTTTTCGATGTACTTTATGTTTTTGACCATTTTATACTCCTTCCCCAGTTTTGTATTTGTTGTGGGCCTATGTTCCAGATAAATGGCATTATTCAGTAGGGCTTACTTACTGGCCTTAAAAGTAAGTGAAATTAAACGAGACCACACTTAACATGTTTATTATAATTTATCTCAGGGATTCTTGAAAGATGGGACAATCTCAACTTTTTTCACATATATTTTTCTTAATATTGACAACATTTGAAATATGTATTTGATAGACCCAAAGTATCAGATCACACCATGTAAAGGAACAACCTCTAATTCTTTTTTTCTCCATAAAATGCAACTAACTGGATTCATGTCAACATTAGATTATTCAAATATGTAATACAAATCTCCAACATATTTTTGTTTTATTTTATAGCGCTATATATATACTGTTCCAGCACTAATTTCGTTACCATTTTGGCATGTTTTTCTAGATTTAACATAGAACAACATTTATAAAGCAAACATTATCCCTTAGATCTAGCTCAGTAAATACCTCAATAGTTTAAGCGTATGTTGCAGAACAGTGATTCAAATGTTCTTTCCGAATATTTACAAAAAAAAATCGATCTGAAGACATCAGTGACATAGTTGACAACAAATACTCAAGTCCAAACAGACATTTTTTTTGCCTCCTTAAAATAAACATTTGTAAAATATAGAACATTATTCATTTGAAAATTCCCAATGAAAACAACAATTCTATCAGCACTCTGACTGAGTAGTTGATGTTAGACAAAAATCTGACTGAGTTCATGTTTTACGGAGTTGACAAACATTTTTATTCTTCATTCAAGGGGTATACAAAGTAGCAATTTAGTTTTTCCTCAGTTTTTTATGACTCTAAAACCTTATTAAAATGAACATATTTGAACCAAAATGCATATCCTATCTTAATCTATCAGGGAGATGTTGCCAGTTTATGGCTGTGACCATTGTGATTTCAATATTGTTTGTTTAAATCTATCAAAAGTAGAGAGAACTTTACAGACCATGAGTGGTCTTGTTGCACTGCATGTAATGAGGACATGAAGAAGGGGTCCTGGTGTGGTTAACCCTGCTCATTCCTGAGTAATTTAGGATTTGTAAAAAAATTAACCAAATCGGACACATCTTTTAAGAATCACAGTTTTGAGAGAAATATTCTAGTCAGAGAGGGCTATTGCAATAAACTACATAAGATCCCTTTTCAGTTAATGGTAGACTCCGCGATATGACGTAGATGCATAAAGTAAACAGCATATTGGGTAAATTTCCACAACAACTTAGAGCGTTGAAGCGCAAGGCTCAACTTCTCTGTTGTTTTGGTGCCCTGGCTACCACACTGAACACCGTGAAGCGAACCTGTGCACATGCGCAGATACTGTGTGTAGCTGTGTGAAAGCGAAGTCTTGCATCTCGCTCATCCTAATATCTCTGGTGCTGCTCGTGGCAAAGTCATGTTGCTGAGTCTACCTTTTAATATTAATTATTGACCGTTTTTAGAATTGTAAACACTTTTTTGGAGAGTTTGAAATTGGGATCCTTTGCGTCTTACAAGGTGTGATGTCACGAGAGGCTGTGTCCTGGAGGGACGTTACATCCCCCTGAGGTGGCTGCAAACCCAGACAGCTATGGCTCCATCTGCTGGTATGGTCGGGAACTCCACCCCTCTATGGCCAATCTTCCCACGCAGCTGAAACAAATGAGGAGCTGATGAGCTGAAGGTTTGGGAAGGGAAGAGACACACTGAGGGAGTGTGTGGGGGGTGAAGAGACACAGTCTCCAACCTGGGCTCTCTGGAGGACAAGAGTGCTGCACGTCCACTTCCATGAGGAATATAAGGATTTGGAGATACTTACCTTTGGGAAATACTCACCTTTGGATATATGCACCTGTGGAAATACGTGAGAGACATTTGGAAGGACTTTTTGCTGGGTTGGCCACTAGCTGCAACGTGGACTACAGTAAGGCTGGGGAAAAGTTATCTGAGCGAGTGAGAATTATGATTTTGGATGTGGAAGAGACATCCCTGAACTGTTAACCCTTAAAGAGCCACAAGAGAACAGAATTTTGTTATATTTTCGTTAATTTCCCAAGACCTATAATAAAATCCTTGTTTTGTTTGAACCTTGTCTCCTTGCACTACTTGAGCAATCCCGCTGAAAGCTGTGTAGCCTCTCGTGACGTCACAAAGGGTATATCCGGGTATAGAACCGACATGGAAATGAAAAATATTGAAAATTCACAAAGCAAATCTTTCCCCTTATGTAATTTGTAAGATCAAATAATGCTACAAAATCCTTATTTTTTTAACTATAAAAATAAGGTTTCCCTGCCGGACAAGGATTGTCCGACTTTCAAGAATCCCTGGCCTTATAATCCATATAGAAAAATAATAAATCAGTGATCAGTTAAAGCTACAATACGGAATTCACAAAAACAGGAGAACAAATCACACTTTTTATTATTGACGTTCCGGCTATCATGGTCATGAGTGAGTTTCTTTATGTCCCATCTGCCGTCTCTGTAGGTATTGGGCTGTTGCTGTGCCAATCCATCTGCTGGCTGCAGTAGTAGTCTGTGTAGTCATGTTGTATTAACACTGCTCCGCTCAGCTCAGTGGACAACATAACAGGTAAGCATCAGGCAGCTGGATACTGACTATGTACTGTATGGACACATGACCATACAGGCAGCTTGAATCACTGGATGTCTGATGATCAGTATAATTCATGATAATCTGCATTGTTTCCTTAAATCAGACCTGTGTGAATGCCGTAAATGTTTTCCCTTGCCTTTCATGGTAACTTACAGTGCATTCCCTTTTTCCACATTTTGTTACGTTACAGCTTTATTCTAAAATGGATTAAATCGTTTTTTCCCCTCATCAATCTACACATAATATCCCATAATGATAAAGCAAAAACAGGTTTTTAGAAATATGGCATTTACATAAGTATCAGATCCTTTGCTATGAGACTCGAAATTGAGCTCAGGTGCATCTTGTTTCTATTGATCATCCTTGAGATGTTTCTACAACTTGATTGGAGTCCACCTGTGGTAAATGTAATTGATTGGACATGATTTGGAAAGGCACACACCTGTCTATATAAAGGCACACACCTGTCTATATAAGGTCCCACAGTTGACAGTGCATGTCAGAGCAAAAACCAAGCCATGAGGTCGAAGGAATTGTCCGTAGAGCTCCGAGACAGGATTGTGTCGAGGTACAGATCTGAGCAAGGATATCAATGTCTGCAGCATTGAAGGTCCCCAAGAATGGCCTCCACCAAGACTCTTCCTAGAGCTGGCCGCCCGGCCAAACTGAGCAATCGGGGGAGAAGGTTCTTGGTCAGGGAGGTGACCAATAACCTGATGGTCACTCTGACAGAGCTCCACAGTTCCTCTGTGGAGATGGGAGAACCTTCCAGAAGGACAACCATCTCTGTAGCACTACACCAATCAGGCCTTTATGATAGAGTGGCCAGACAGAAGCCAATCCTCAGTAAATGGCACATGACAGTCCGCTTGGAGTTTGCCAAAAGGCACCTAAAGGACTCTCAGACCAGGAGAAACAAGATTCTCTGGTCTAATGAAACCAAGATTGAACTCGTTGACCTCGTTGACCTGAATGCCAAGCGTCACGTCCGGAGGAAACCTTGCACCATCCCTACAGTGAAGCATGGTGGTGGCAGAATCATGCTGTGGGGATGTTCTTCAGTTGCAGGGACTGGGAGACTAGTCAGGATCAAGGGAAAGATGAGCGGAGCAAAGTACAGAGAGATCCTTGATGAAAACCTGCTCCAGAGCGCTCAGGACCTCAGACTGGGGTGAAGGTTCACCCTCCAACAGGACAACGACCATAAGCACACAGCCAAGACAACGTAGGAGTGGCTTCGGGACAAGTCTCTGAATGTACTTGAGTGGCCCAGCCAGAGCCCGGACTTGAACCTAATCGAATATCTCTGGAGAGACCTGAAAATAGCTGTGCAGTGACGCTCCCCATCTAACCTGACAGAGTTTGAGAGGATCTGTAGAGAAGAATGGGAGAAACTCCCCAAATACAGGTGTGCCAAGCTTGTAGTGTCATACCCAAGAAGACTCAAGGCTGTAATCGCTGCCAAAGGTGCTTCAACAAAGTACTGAGGAAAGGGTCTGAATATTTATGTAAATGTGATATTTCCGTTTTTTATTTTTGATACATTTGCAAAAATGTCAAAACAACTGTTTTTGCTTTGTCATTATGGGGTATTGTGTGTAGATTGATGAGGGGAAAAAACAATTTAATCCATTTTAGAATAAGGCTGTAACGTAACAAAATGTGGAAAAAGTAAAGGGGTCTGAATACTTTCCAAATGCACTGTATATCACAAGACAATTAGGCTAACACACCACAGTATTTACTACCTATAGGTTTTTAGTGCAATAGGATTTTGTACCATGGATTTGATTTCTATTAGGTTCTCTAATATCTGTCTCTCTGAATCTAGTCACCTCGACTGTAACCTATAGCCTACCTTATTGTCTTGAACAGATGTCTATGCCAGAGGTCAGAGGATAGATGACTGCCAGAAGAGGGCCATAACCAGATTAAAGGATGTCTCCATCAGTGAACTGAACAGAATTGTCTATTTATCACCTCAATGACACCAGATTTTTTGCATTCCCATTGGCAGAGTGAATACGGGACTAGGAAGTATGGCGTTACCTCAGTGAGGATGCTGTCATGATCGTTATAAACAGCGGACCAAGGCGCAGCGTGGTAAGCGTACATCTTTTATTAAGTACACACACGAACAAAACAACAAACCAAACGATACGTGAAGTCCTAGGTTAATACACCAAAGCAAACCTTACGGAACAAGATCCCACAATAAACAGTGCCAAACAAGCTGCCTAAGTATGGTCCCCAATCAGAGACAACGAGAATCAGCTGCCTCTGATTGGGAACCACCCTGGCCAACATAGAAATACACGAACTAGAACAAAACATAGAAAATAACACGTAGAAAATCCACACCCTGGCTCAACATATAAGAGTCCCCAGAGCCAGGGCGTGACAGTACCCTGCGACCGTGCCAACCAAACACAAGAGGGTAGGGGCCGGGTGGGCATTCCGCCTCGGAGGCGGATCCGGCTCCGGGCGTGACCACCACTCTCTCTCTACCCCCCCCGTAGCGCCCCTGGTCTGGTCTGGCCCCGCTGGCCGGAGCTGGACTGGACATCGGTGGAGCGGATTGCTTTGGCTCCGGTGTGGAGCAGCTGACCGGTGCCTGGAACAGGCACGGACCGTGCCGGGCTGACGACGCGCACCACTGGCTTGGTGCGGGGAGCAGGAACGGACCGGGCTGGCGACGCGCACCACTGGCTTGGTGCGGGGAGCAGGAACGGGCCGGACCGGGCTGACGACGCGCACCACTGGCTTGGTGCGGGGAGCAGGAACGGGCCGGACCGGGCTGACGCAGCGCACCACTGGCTTGGTGCGGGGAGCAGGAACGGGCCGGACCGGGCTGGCGACGCGCACCACTGGCTTGGTGCGGGGAGCAGGAACGGACCGGGCTGGCGACGCGCACCACTGGCTTGGTGCGGGGAGCAGGGACGGGCCGGACCGGGCTGGCGACGCGCACCACTGGCTTGGTGCGGGGAGCAGGAACGGGCCGGACCGGGCTGACGACGCGCACCACTGGCTTGGTGCGGGGAGCAGGAACGGGCCGGACCAGGCTGGCGACGCGCACCACTGGCTTGGTGCGGGGAGCAGGAACGGGCCGGACCGGGCTGGCGACGCGCACCACTGGCTTGGTGCGGGGAGCAGGAATGGGCCGGACCGGGCTGGCGACGCGCACCACTTGTTTGGTGCGGGGAGCAGGAACAGGCCGGACCGGGCTGGCGACGCGCACCACTGGTTTGGTGCGGGGAGCAGGAATGGGCCGGACCGGGCTGGCGACGCGCACCACAGGCTTGGTGCGAGGGACAGGAACAGGCCGGGCTGGACTGTGGAGACGGACTGGAGGTCTGGAACGGAGAGCTGACACAACCCGTCCTGGTTGAATGCCTATTTCCACACACTCTGTGTGAGGCATCAGCACAGGACGTACAGGGCTGTGCACTCGTACTGACACTACAGCACGTGGCACTGGCGCAGGATATCCGGGCCCGAGGAGGGGTACTGGAGGCCACGAGCGTTGAGCCGGCACACTCCGTCCTGGCTGCATGCCCACCTTAGCACGACACGTGCGTGGTGCTAGCACAGGACGTATAGGACTGTGCCGGAACACTCGCGGCACAGTACGTAGCTCCGCATAACTCGGAACCTGCCCAGTCTCACGCTGCCTAGCCTGAGTACGGGGAGTTGGCACTGCTCTACCTCTAGGCTCCGCCAACCACCCTTCCAGCCCCCCAAACCTGGTGGCCTCCTCTCCTAAATCGCCGATGCGCCCTGTAGCTGCCTCCAGCAGCCCCGTCGTCCATGCCGTGTGCCCCCCCCAAAAAAATTATTGGTGTTGCCTCTCGCGTGTCCGTCGTCGGCACGGTTGGTGCCGTTTCTCCTCTCTTGCCAGGGCCTGTACCTTTGCCCAGGGCCCTCTGCCCGCGAATATATCCTCCCAAGACCACCATTCGCCCACCTGGGACATCGCCAACTCCTCCTGCTTGGCACGCTGCTTGGTCCTTTTATGGTGGGATCTTCTGTCACGATCGTTATAAACAGCGGACCAAGGCGCAGCGTGGTAAGCGTACATCTTTTATTAAGTACACACACGAACAAAACAACAAACCAAACGATACGTGAAGTCCTAGGTTAATACACCGTAACAAACCTTACGGAACAAGATCCCACAATAAACAGTGCCAAACAAGCTGCCTAAGTATGGTCCCCAATCAGAGACAACGAGAATCAGCTGCCTCTGATTGGGAACCACCCTGGCCAACATAGAAATACACAAACTAGAACAAAACATAGAAAATAACACATAGAAAATCCACACCCTGGCTCAACATATAAGAGTCCCCAGAGCCAGGGCGTGACAGATGCTGACTAAGAAAATTAACAAATAGCTGATTGATGCTATGTTTTATATGCACTGCAATGATAGTTGCTTGATGTAAAAGTGTGGTATCTCAAATGATACTTATTTAGTATTTGTCACTATCGCTTTAAAGGGGTCCCCTTACTATTGTAAATGTCTTACAAATTATTTCCTTTTAACATTTTGTTTGGGGATATGAATGACTTCAGCCTCGATTCACAAGTCGTCTGGGGAAAAAAATCGAAGAAGCTCCTCAAGAACAAATTTCCTTAGAAAGTTATTTAATGCAATTCCTGAACATTTATCACAAACTTCACACATTTTCATGTTAATAAGTTCATTATCCTCTCACCAAGTTAGGTTTCATATTAATGTCTATTAAAACCATGTGAACTGATCTTAATTATTCTATTTGTGCTTTTTGGTTTAACTTAAATAGGACTCCTGTGGATATGCATTTCAATTCTCAGAGAAATGTCAGTTGTCTTGTCTTATCTTGCTATCTTTCTCACTCCCACTAGTTTCTGTCTATAGTCCACTCAACACCTGTCAAAGGTAACTGGAAGTACAGCACAAATATAAATGCAAAATGTTTCAATATGCTGCTGAGCTGAGGGTAGACAACCAATCTATTTGCTGGATATTTTGTTTTGTTTATTGTGCATTTTAACATTGTTTATTATAATTCAACTCTGTTGATCAATGGTATTAATCCTGCAACATACCTGTATGTTATAATTGTCCACCATCCACTGTGTTGAGCCAGTGTTTTTATTTGAATGCTCGGGGCAAGCAGAGGACAGTTTTGTCACCATAACTGGCATCTCTCCTCACCGTGGGAATTTGCTGAGGTTTTAGATGCACCTTTTCCATCACTTGTGACAGGACAAAGATTTGACTTGCAGATGAACCCTGGGCAGTCAGGTGACCTGACCACAGCAGCTCGCACATCATCTGCTCTTCAACCTCTTGTGATAATCCGTCATCACGGCCCCTCGACTAACTAAGGAAAATGCAGATAGAATATGTTGTGTAATGGAACGTGTATAATTAGTGGTGCTGTGTGGAACAAGATGAATTGGTCTTATATTAATCCAATGACTGTATTAGTATTGATCAGTCATAAATATGAGATGAACTTCTCGGTTTTATAATGCTTAAGCCTTTGGGTGATGCAAATCAAGCATTGTGCCTGTGCTGCTACAGTATGATGTGCTCTTTTCAGTTGGGGTGAGGTCAGTAGGTTTATGACCTCCTGAACTCATCAGACTGCAAGTGAAATGGTCACCGCACTATCTCCTCATCTTCAGGATTTGGCTGAGACTCCTCAATCAGTCTGCTGCCCACCTCAGTGACCTAGCCACCCACTGGGAACTGACAACCCCCTGTCCCCCTCCCCTCTCCCCTAGCCTGTCCCAGCGAGCCCACCAGACAGGTGAGCAGGCCACCTCAACCAGGCTACTCAGATAAACCATCATAAACAAACAAGAGGTTGGGATCAGATGGCTGGCCAGTGTTTAACCTCTGGAGGGCCACCAGGTCCTGCTGCCCTGTTTGTAAGCCAAGCTGGACCTGATGATGGAGAGCCCTGGCACTACCGTTCCCTGTGTGTGGAAGGGATCAGGGTTTAGGAGTAACTGATTACATGTATTCCAATTACACAAAAAATAATTGTAATCAGTTACGTTACCAGCAAAAAATATTGTAATCGGATTACTGATTACTTTTAAATTTAGAAAGGTTGTTCGCAAAAAAAATACATGACACCTTTCTGTTTTCTCAATGAAATTCAATTCAGCATTGAAAAAAGGCGCAAGTTTAAGTTTGTGCCACCTGAGCAAGTCAGAGACCACAATGATGACACACCAAATGCATTGGATGGATCATTTTTGTCTTCTTCTAATGCCTCTTAAGGGGAAAGTAATCCAAAAATAACTGAAAGTAATCAGATTACATTACTGAGTTTGGGTAATCCAAAAGTAATGTTACAGATTAAAATTTTGGACAGGTAACTAGTAACTAACGAATTATATTTAGAAAGTAACCTACCCAATCCTAGGGGGAGGGGTTGGTGCCAGGAGACAGGCCGTGCTGGGCTTCAAATCAAATCAAATCAAATGTTACATGCGCCGAATACAACAGGTGTAGACATTACAGTGAAATGCTTACTTACAAGCCCTTAACCAACAATGCAGTTTTTAAGAAAAAAAAAGTGTTTTAAGAGTGTGCTCCTAATCTCAGCTCGTTATCTGTATAAAAGACACCTGGGAGCCAGAAATCTTTCTGATTGAGAGGGGGTCAAATACTTATTTCCCTCATTAAAATGCAAATCAATTTATAACATTTTTGACATGCGTTTTTCAGGATTTTTTTGTTGTTATTCTGTCTCTCACTGTTCAAATAAAAACCATTAAAATTATAGACTGATCATTTCTTTGTCAGTGGGCAAATGTACAAAATCAGCAGGGGATCAAATACTTTTTTCCCTCACTGTAGGTGTTCCTCTTGTCCAGGTGGGAAAGGGCAGTGTGGAGTGCAATAGAGATTGCATCATCTGTGGATCTGTTGGGGCGGTATGCAAATTGGAGTGGGTCTAGGGTTTCTGGGATAATGGTGTTGATGTGAGCAATGCCCAGCCTTTCAAAGCACTTCATGGCTACAGACGTGAGTGCTACGGGTCGGTAGTCATTTAGGCAGGTTATCTTAGTGTTCTTGGGCACAGGGACTATGGGGGTCTGCTTGAAACATGTTGGTATTACAGACTCAGTCAGGGACATGTTGAAAATGTCAGTGAAGACACTTGCCAGTTGGTCAGCACATGCTCGGAGTACACGTCCTGGTAATCCGTCTGGCCCTGCGGCCTTGTGAATGTTGACCTGCTTAAAAGCCTTACTCACATCAGCTACGGAGAGCGTGATCACATAGTCATCCGGAACAGCTGATTTACTCATGCATGCTCCAGTGTTGCTTGCCTCGAAGCGAGCATAGAAGTGATTTAGCTCGTCTGGTAGGCTTGAGTCACTGGGCAGCTCGCGGCTGTGCTTCCCTTTGTAGTCTGTAATCGTTTTCAAGCCCTGCCACATTCGACGAGCATCAGAGCCGGTGTAGTATGATTAAATCTTAGTCCTGTATTGACTCTTTGCCTGTTTGATGGTTCGTCGGAGGGCATAGCGGATTTCTTATATAGCAGATTTCTTATAAGCGTCCGGATTAGAGTCCCGCTCCTTGAAAGTGGCAGCTCTACCCTTTAGTTCAGTGCGGATGTTGCCTGTAATCCATGGCTTCTGGTTGGGGTATGTATGTACGGTCTCTGTGGGGACGACGTCATCGATGCACTTATTGATGAAGCCAGTGATTGATGTGGTGTACTCCTCAATGCTATCGGAAGAATCCTGGAACATATTCCAGTCTGTGCTAGCAAAACAGTCCTGTAGCTTAGCATCCGCGTCATCTGACCACTTCCTTATTAACCGAGTCACTGGTGCTTCCTGCTTTAGTTTTTGCTTATAAGCAGGAATCAGGAGGATAGAGTTATGGTCAGATTTGCCAAATGGAGGGCAAGGGAGAGCTTTGTACGCGTCTCTGTGTGTGGAGTAAAGGTGGTCTAGAGTTTTTTTCCCTTCTGGTTGCACATTTAACACGCTGGTAGAAATTAGGTAAAACAGATGTAAGTTTCCCTGCATTAAAGTTCCCAGCCACTAGGAGCGCTGCCTCTGGATGAGCGTTTTCCTGATTGCTTATGGCCTTATACAGCTCATTGAGTGCAATCTTACTGCCAGCATCGGTTTATGGTGGTAAATAGACAACTACGAAAAATATAGAAGAAAACTCTCTTGGTAAATAGTGTGGTCTACAACTTATCATGATATACTCTATCTCAGGCGAGCAAAACCTTGAGACCTCCTTAGTATTAGATTTTATGCACCAGCTGTTGTTTACAAATATACACAGACCGCCAGCCCTTGTCTTACCGGAGTCAGCCGTTCTATCCTGCCGATGTAGCATATATCCCGCCAGCTGTATGTTATCCATGTCGTCGTTCAGCCACGACTCAGTGAAACATAAGATATTACAGTTTTTTATGTGCCGTTGGCTTGCCAGTTGGTTGAGGGCTAAACTTGCCCCCAGGCTCAACCTCAGCCCAGGCTTTGATTACTGGACCCAGTGTCATTAGGAGTGATTAGGGAGTGACCAAATCGACTTATTTCCAATGGTTTTCCAACTGTTTTCTGATTTCTCTGAGTTCCAGGGAAATATTAAATGGTGGACCATAAAGTTTAGAAGATCCCATATAAGATCATAACCTTGGTCACCGTAAATGGATGAGGTTTGGGGTGTTTATACTTTTTTTCTGCCATTGAAATTCACTATATGATTCATGAGAGAGATGTTATTTTGTATGTACTGAAAGAGTCAGTTGATCTGCACTGTTTGACATACAGTATGCCTGTCCTTCATGATCTATTTTCCTTTTGCTAGTCAGGTTTCATTGGGTCTGTCTCTTCCCCTTGTAGCATGAGCCTGTACTGGCTTGTACTAGTGGTTAGCGGGGCCTTCTGTCACGCCCTGGCTCTGGGGACTCTTAAATCTTGAGCCAGGGTGTGGACTTGTTATGTTTAGTTTTCTATGGGTTTTGTTCTAAATCGTTTATTTCTATGTTGGCCAGGGTGGTTCCCAATCAGAGACAGCTGTAGCTCGTTGTCTCTGATTGGGGACCATACTTAGGCAGCATTTTGGCATTTTAGTTTTGTGGGATCTTGTTCCGTAAGGTTTGTGTTATGACCTAGGACTTCACGTATCGTTTTGTTGTTTTGGTTCGTGTAAGTACGAAATAAAGTATGTACGCCTATCACGCTGCGCCTTGGTCCGCATCATGTAACGATCGTGACAGAAGATCCCACCTCGACTGGATCAAGCAGCGTGACGAGGAGAGAGGATGGACTTGGGAGGAGAAGAGAGAGAATCTGGCGAGAGGGATGGAGGCCATGATCACGGGGGAGAGACAAGCCCAAACCATTTTTAGGGGGGGGCTCATGCCGTGGACGACGAGGCAGCAGGAGGCCGCGATAGAGCGGTTCAGCCGATTAGCAGAGGAGGCCGCCAGATTAAGGGGGTCATTGGTGCAGAGGGAGCAGAAGGAGTGTGTAGAGGCATGGCGAGAGGAGCTGGTTAGGCAGCAGAAGGAGCGGAGGTTTACAAGGAAACCCAGTCCCGCTCCTCGCACCAAGCAAGTGGTGTGTGTCGCCAGTCCGGTCCGGCCCGTTCCAGCTCCCCGCACCAAGCCAGTGGTGCGCGTCGTCAGCCCAGTCCGGCCCGTTCCTGCTCCCCGCACCAAGACAGTGGTGCGCGTCGTCAGCCCAGTCCGGCCCGTACCTGCTCCCCCGCACCAAGCCAGTGGTGCGCTGCCGTCAGCCCGTCCGGCCCGTTCCTGCTCCCCGCACCAAGCCAGTGGTGCGCGTCGTCAGCCCGGTCCGGCTCGCTTTCTGCTCCCCGCACCAGGCCAGTGGTGCGCGTCGTCAGCCCAGTCCGGCCCGTTCCTGCTCCCCGCACCAAGGCAGTGGTGCGCGTCGTCAGCCCGGTCCGGCCCGTTTCCTGCTCCCCGCACCAAGCCAGTGGTGCTGCCGTCAGTCGGTCCGGCCCGTTCCTGCTCCCCGCACCCAAGCCAGTGGTGCGCGTCGTCAGCCCGGTCCGGCCCGTTCCTGCTCCCCGCACCAAGCCAGTGGTGCGCGTCGTCAGCCCGGTCCGGCTCGTTCCTGCTCCCCGCACCAGGCCAGTGGTGCGCGTCGTCAGCCCAGTCCGGCCCGTTCCTGCTCCCCGCACCAAGGCAGTGGTGCGCGTCGCCAGCCCAGTCCGGCCCGTTCCTGCTCCCCGCACCAAGCCAGTGGTGCGCGTCGTCAGTCCGGTCCGGCCCGTTCCTGCTCCCCGCACCAAGCCAGTGGTGCGCGTCGTCAGCCCGGCCGGCCCGTTCCTGCTCCCCGCACCAAGCCAGTGGTGCGTGTGTCCAGTCCAGCTCCGGCCAGCGGGACCAGATCAGGGACGCAACGGGGGGGTAGAGAGAGACTGGTGGTCACGCCCGGAGCCGGATCCGCCTCCGAGGCGGAATGCCCACCCGGCCCCTCCCCTGTTGTGTTTGGTTGGCGCGGTCACAGTCCGCGCCTTTGGGGGGGGGGGGGGTACTGTCACGCCCTGGCTCTGGGGACTCTTAAATGTTGAGCCAGGGTGTGGACTTGTTATGTTTAGTTTTCTATGGGTTTTGTTCTAGATCGTTTATTTCTATGTTGGCCAGGGTGGTTCCCAATCAGAGACAGCTGTAGCTCGTTGTCTCTGATTGGGGACCATACTTAGGCAGCCTTTTGGCATTTTAGTTTTGTGGGATCTTGTTCCGTAAGGTTTGTGTTATGACCTAGGACTTCACGTATCGTTTTGTTGTTTTGGTTCGTGTAAGTACGAAATAAAGTATGTACGCCTATCACGCTGCGCCTTGGTCCGCTTCAGTCAGCGATCGTGACACCTTCTATGACCTCAAGACCTACATGTTGATAGGTTCATGCCATCTTATTCAATTTTCCCTTGTTTTGCACGCACGGTAATGTCACTTTTGAGCATTTTAGAGTATTGGTTAGCCAATATTAAATCAATGTTTGCTTATTTAGGAATAGGTTACTTACTAGTTTACTCCCAAATAGGAGTAATGTGAATAGCAAATACCTCTAAGATCAATGCTCAACTTTGATGAGCACATCAGATCATCTGAGTGGTTGTAATTTCTTATGTGTCTATGGTTATGACATTAATAGGACATAGAGAGGCTTTATCATTCATTTCCCATTGGAAATTACTTCAGTCCTGTCTGAGGGTATATTCAAGACCCTAACATATGAATCGATTCTGAACAAAAGTATAAGTCCACGTCCACAAGAAGGGCAGGGAAATTATACGATTTTGAAATAAATGTTTATCACTTAACTAAAATGATATAATTGAAATAAATAAAGAAAAAATCATTTTACATTTCACTTGGCATCCTTACCAACATATTCACTCACTAGCTAAGCCCATAACAGTAATATTAAATTCTATGCACATACATTACTTACATTTCAACCAACAAACCATCTACACAGTAACTCAAATGTCCAGCAATGTATTATACACACTTTTTCATACACACATAAAAAAAATATTATAAATACAAAACATAGAAAGCATAGAAAATGTTTCAGTACAAACAAAAAGGAGGAACCAGCACAAGGCCAACTTGAGTTTGCATGACAAGGTCCTGATAACAAAGAACGTTGTCAAGGAAAATGGCCATATCCGGGTTAAAGGTGTGTTGACACTGAACTGGTATAAACCGAATCACCTCAGTGAGGCCACATGCAGCCAGTGACCTGGCCCTTCCCGGCTTTCTGTGGCTGTCTCAGGTGAACACATTGGGTCCTACTAGACCCTCACCGTGGAAGTAACATGTCTCCTGTGACCTGCTGCACTGTCCTATCACACCTGCTTGTTTCCAAAACAGCAAAGACTAGCTACCTCTCTGAATTCTCTCTGAGTGGATGGGACCTGTGATCCAAATTGTGTGAATTAACCTCCAGCTCTTCCTCCATATCTTCATCTTCCTCTTCCTCAGAGCTGGAGTCATCGTTGTAGAAGTGGAGAGTGGCTTGGACAGGGAAACTATCCAAGACTTTCTTCCCCAAATGAGACAGATATTCCTCAGTCCTGGACTTGGGCATGAAGAGTCTATGGATCAGATTAATGTATTAAGTATTGTAAAATACATCTGTGTTTTACAATTCAAAGAAAGTAGCATACCGGCATACAGTACCAGTCAAAAGTTTGGACACACCTACTCCTTCAAGGGTTTTTCTTCTTCTTTCTACATTGTAGAATAATAGTGAAGACATCAAAACTATGAAATAACACATATGGAATCATGTAGTAATCAAAAAAGTGTTAAACAAATAAAATATATTTTAGATTTTAGATTCTTCAAAGTAGCCACCCTTTGCCTTGATGACAGCTTTGCACACTCTTGGCATTCTCTCAAACAGCTTCATGAGGTAGTCACCTGGAATGCATTTCAATTAACAAATGTGCCTTGTTAAAAGATCATTTGTGGAATATCTTTCCTTCTTAATGCGTTTGAGCCAATCAGTTGTGTTATGACAAGGTAGGGGTGGTATACAGAAGATAGCCCTATTTGGTAAAAGACCAAGTCCATATTATGGCAAGAACAGCTCAAATAAGCAAAGAGAAACGACAGTCCATCATTACTTTAAGACATGAAGGTCAGTCAATATGGAAAATCTCAAAAACGTTGAAAGTTTCTTCAAGTGCAGTCGCAAAACCATCAAGCGCTATGAAGAAACTGGCTCTCATGAGGACCGCCACAGGAAAGGAAGATCCAGAGTTATCTCTGCTGCAGAGGGTAACTTCATTAGAGTTACCAGCCTCAGAAATCGGCAATTAACTGCACCTCAGATTGCACCTCACAGAGTTCAACTAACAAGACATCTCAACATCAACTGTTCAGAGGAGACTGTGTGAATCAGGCCTTCATGGTCGAATTGCTGCAAAGAAACCACTACTAAAGGATACCAATATTTGTTGAATATTTAAAACATACAATATACTTGCAGTGAAGCCGCTCAACATCTACATCACATTAGTCATCTAACAGACTCCCATCCAGAGCGACCCACAGACGCAACCAGGGTCAACACCCTGCTCAAGGGCACGTCGACAGATCTCCCACAAGGTCAAAAACGGGAACCCGAACCAGCGATCCATCAGCCACCGGCCCAAGCTCCTAACCGCCAGGCCACCAGCCCTCCAAGATCCCCCCCACAGTTCCCCAAGAGCTGCTCCTCAACCATCCGAGACTCTTTCCCCCCCGAGAAAAAAACATAATGCACCAACAACCAACAAAATGAACAAAAGATAAAAAAGAGAAAGATAAAGGAAAACAGAAAACAACAATGCAAAAAACAAAAGACATCAAGGACAACATAAATCATAACAGCAAGGCCAACTGAATATGTTTGAGTGCATGTATGGCACTATTTACATGTGTGTGTGTCTGTGTATGTGCACGAGTGTGCATTTGAATGAGAGTGTGTGTATATGTATGCGTACAAACACCTGCACGGCATCAGCCTCAGGCAAACAGGCATTAGCTGTAACAACACTGCCCCTCAGTGTCATTCAAACTTTTATCTTTGACCATCATTCTATCCCCCGCCCAGCAACTCCACTCCCACTTGTCTCCAATTCCACATCCCAAAACTCAGCTTCCCTCAGCCCATCCCACCTATCAATCTATCTAATCGAATAGAATCCACAGATTGCGAGTTGAAGATCAATACTTTTACTGAGAGTATTAGTATATTAGTAATTGACTGACCTGGTCTCTCCAGATATCCCAACAATACTATTTCTAGGGTCAATTTTAGATCAATGTTATGCATTTTCAGCCTCCAGGCTGTGTAAGGGCTATTTGACCAAGAAGGAGAGTGATGGAGTGCTGAATCAGATTACCTGGCATCCACAATCACCTGACCTCAACCCAATTGAGATGGTTTGGGATGAGTTGGACCACAGAGTGAATGAAAAGCAGCCAACAAGTGCTCATCATATGTTGGAACTCCTTCAAGATTGTTGGAAAATAATTCCAGGTGACTACTTCATGAAGCTGGTTGAGAGAATGCAAAGCTGTCATCAAGGCAAAGGGTGGCTACTTTGAAGAATCTGAAATATAAAATATATTTGGTAACACTTTTTTGGTTACTACATGATTCCATATGTGTTATTTCATAGTTTTAATGTATTCACTATTATTCTACAATGTAGAAAATAGTCAAAATAAAGAAAAACCCTTGAATGAGTAGGTGTGTCCAAACTTTTGACTGGTACTGTATAAAAATGATCTTCATAAAAGTGATAATTACATCAAATCATAAAATGTATTCACAACACTGGTCTTTTCCCCAAATTAGTCTAAATGTAGTAAAAATACCAACTTACTATCTTCTCTCAACTGCTAACATTCTACATACCTGACAGGGTGCTGGAATCCATGGGCACCTTTGGACATCTGTCTGGTTCTTGATGACACATTCCCTTGGTCAAACTAAACAGGACAAGTAGGCATGTTAATTTTCAACTCAAATGAATAAACATATACAATACCAAATACAGCATTTCCAAGGACATGTGTCAGTAAAGTATTGGATAATCTTGTTTACTAGACTACAGGTTTCTTGTGATGATAGGTTGAATGAAATTGAATTACTTCATAATCGAATTGAAGGTCTAAAGTAATTGCATAAAGGGAATATCCTTACTTTTTCTAGACATCCAGTTTCTCTGTGACAGGGAATCCATGGTCTCCATATCACTGGATAACTGCAAAAGTAGAAAATTATTTATTGAACTGGTTTTTATTTCCATATTCCAAGCAGGCAAAAGATAACCTTCATACCTTAGGAGTGGCTCTTCAGACTCCCCATATCTTCTCATGCATCTCATTTGTTGGTCTTTCACTGTGAGCAACGGCAACTGCATATCCTGACCAAGAGGGAGCATCTTCTGTCTTCGACTGACCCACTACCTGCAAACTCCTAGACTGAGGGATACGGTCAGGTATGCTGTTTATCAAGGCTTTCCCATCTTGACCATTCACTTGAATAAACAAAAGTGGATTTGGGTGGGGGGAGTCTTTGAGATCTGTCTTCGGCTGTCAAATTGCAGGTCCCCTTCCTCCACTGAGTTGAAGCTTTTCAAAGATCGACCATGGAAAGTTAGTTATTCAGAAACAATATTTGTTTGTCCTCTTTTTCATTATGTTATTTAACTTTTAGGCCCTGGCTGTCCTTGCATTTATTATATAGGCCTATCCTATAGTTCTTGGTAAGTTTACTGGTAATATGCATTTGTACAGGGTACATTTAGATTAAATGGAATATAACTAGTTTAATTCTCATTTAAGGATAGCAACTGTATAATAATTTGTATAACATTTGGTGAGTTAAGGGATATGCAAACAGCCTCTCACATTATGTTCTCCTAATAGATATTGGAGTTTTTTCTTTCCCTGATAGTGTTGCAAATTCTCTCTCTCATACGCCCTCTTGTTGCCCTTGTGCGGTGAATGTTTGCGCTGCAGTCTGCACCAATGACTGTATATACAGTATGTCTGCACTAGTGATAGGCGGGTTGACTCATAACCCGTAGTCCCCGTGGTTATATCTGCCGGGCGGGTGGGTTTAGGGTCATTAAATATTGTGTGGATGAAGGGCGGGTGGGTGGCAGGCGGGTTGAATAATGAGATAACAATACCTTAAAAAATCCATACAAATATAATTCTGGTGCCATTTAAATCTATAGGCTACATCAATCAATCAAATGTATTTATAAAGCCCTCTTTACATAAGCAGATGTCACTAAGTGCTATACAGAAACCCAGCCTAAAACCTCAAACAGCAAGCAATGCAGATGTAGAAGCATGGAGGCTAGGAAAAACTCCCTAGAAAGGCAGGAACCTAGGAAGAAACCTAGAGAGGAACCTGGCTCCGAATGGTGGCCAGTGCTCTTCTGGCTGTGCCGGGTGGAGATAAGAGTACATGTCCATTAAGGCCAGATTGTTCTTCAAGATGTTCAAACGTTCACAGATGACCAGCAGGGTCAAATAATAATCACAGTGGTTGTAGAGGGTGTGACAGGTCAGTACCTCAGGAGTAAATGTCATTTGGCTTTTCATAGCCGAGCATTTAGAGGTCGAGACAGCAGGTGCGGTAGAGAGAGAGAGAGAGAGAGAGAGAGAGTCGAAAACAGCAGGTCCGGGACAAGGTAGCACGTCCGGTGAAACAGGTCAGGGTTCCCTAGCTGCAGGCAGAACAGTTGAAACTGGAGCAGCAGCACAACCAGGTGGAATGGGGGCAGCCAGGAGTCATCAAGCCAGGTAGTCCTGAGGCATGATCCTAGGGCTCAGGTCCTCCGGGAGGGAGAGAGGGAGCATACTTAAATTCACACAGGACACCAGATAAGACAGGAGAATTAACCAGATATAACAGACTTTCATTATTTTAGGCTATCTGGCATTAGTGGGTAAGCCTAAGCAGTCACAAGACTGGACTTCAAATAGACTTATGGCACGTCAAGAAAACTGTAGCCTACTGTAGGTTCAGTGGAAACTGAAATCTGGACACTGACTGGAGGTCTACAACCTCTCACATAGCCTTTATATTAACTCCTGCAGAATTAAGCATTTTTTGCAGTAAAATTATCCAAGCGTAGGCTAAATTTTTACTCGGGAAGAGGAGTGGAGAAAAATGTCTTTCTTTCAGCATCTTGAGAGAATGGGAATGCACAGTTAGATACCGTCTGTAGAGGCGCTATCAGCATTATAAAATCGGAGTATTTCAACCATATAAAATAGACTATGCATCCAAGCCGAACTGAAATCTTATCACAAACATGTTGGGTCGTTTTCACAGCTTTTTATTTCCTTACAACCGGTCAAACTGATGTAATTTGGACATTAAAACAGAAAATCTTTCCAGTTTTTTACTGCATTTTCTCCCCGGTACCTAAACGTCTTTGCTTCACAAAAGAAGCAGAGATGACAAAGAAAACCTTACCGATGTCAAGCATTCATTCTATCAATTTATAACATTATTCTGGTGACCAAGGGTTTATTTAGTCTTCTAGGGTCTCCCGAGTGGCGCAGTGGTCTAAGGCGCAGTGGTCTAAGGCAGTGCAGGCTGTGCCACTAGAGATCCTGGTTCGAATCCAGGCTCTGTTGTAGCCGGCCGTGACCGGGAGACCCATGGGGCGGCGCGCAATTGGCCCAGCGTCGTCCAGGGTAGGGGAGGGAATGGCCGGCAGGGATGTAGCTCAGTTGATAGAGCATGGTGTTTGCAACGCCAGGGTTGTGGGTTCAATTCCCACAGGGGGTATGAAAAAAATAATAATGTAAGTCGCTCTGGATAAGAGCGTCTGCTAAATGACGTAAATGTAAATGTAAATATGGGCTAGGCTAATGACAGAAGATAAGCTGCATGTATTTACACTGAACAAAAACATAAAACGCAACATGTAAAGTGTTGGTCCCATGTTTCATGAGCTGAAATAAAATCAGACATTTTCCATATGCACAAAAAGCTTATTTCTCTCAAATGTTGTGCACAAATTTGTTTACATCCCTGTTAGTGCGCATTTCTCCTTTGCCAAGATAATCCATCCACCTAACATGTGTGGCATATCAAGAAGCTGATTAAACAGCATGGTCATTATTATCCAATTTGTAAGTCGCTCTGGATAAGAGTGTCTGCTAAATGACGAAAATGTAAAAATGTAAATCATTACACAGGTGCACCTTGTGCTGGGGACAATAAAAGGCCACTCTAAAATGTGCAGTTTTGTCACACAACAATGCCACAGATGTCTCAAGTTTTGAGGGAGTGTGCAATTGGCATGCTGACTGAAGGAATGTCCACCAGACCTGCTGCCAGAGAACTGAATCTTAATTTCTCTACCATAAGCCACCTCCGTCATTTTAGAGAATTTGGCAGTGCTTTTGTCACAGTTTAGTGTGAACCCCTTTTTGCACCACACAACACAGGATGTAATGTTCTCCAGCACACAACCAACACAGAAGACCAGGACAGGTAAGTATGCTCAAGGTACATTTTATTTTAAATTCATGGATTAATATGGATCGGACCCTGTTTCTCCACCTCCCACAGCAGACTGCACGATTTTCCGGACTGTGTCGACACAATAGCGCCTCTCCTCATGTAGGTTACCCTCCCCCTGACTCCCTCAGGTAAATATCGGCCATGCAAAAGTGACAGTGCAACACGGCACACTGAATTATTCTGATATGGCACCGCAACACTGATAGTTATAGGGAAGGCACTGCAAACAATATGGTGAAAGGCACTACTACTCGCTCTGGTGCTGCACACAATATGGGGCCCACCCTTGGCCCTGCTCTACTCTGCCAACCCCTCTAACTGACTTTCTACTACTATGGGACAAAATAGGGAGGAGGACAGGCAAACAAGACAACATATCCCCACAAAATAAACGTCTCTGTATGACGATACCCAGATCCGCACAGCTCCCTGCCCTGGAACGCACCCGGTCTGAGACTCTGCTTGTAGACGTCAGCGATGGCCCCCCCTGTGGTGCCAAACAAGAGGAAAACAGACGTCAGGGACAGTGTTGCCAACTTAGCGACTTTGTCGCTATATTTAGCGAGTTTTCAGACCCCTCTAGCGACACATTTTCAAAAAAGCGACTAGCGACAAATCTAGCTTATTTTTCTGGTGTTATTGGAGACTTTTGGAGACTCTGACGTCAAAGCACGTATCGTTCTTACTCTTCTCAATGAGCAGCGGGTGCTGCCATCTGTGGGCCCCAGCCCCGTCCCAAAGCACTCACAGGCTTCGCGCAGCAGTCCCTCCCAGCTGCAGTCAGAGCAGGAGATGTTCACCCCTCCGCGTCCAGACTGCAAATGAATTGCGCATGCGGGAAGCCGCCGCTGGCTGATCCCGTCCTGGCTTACATTCAGGGCGGGATGTAAATGTAGGGTGTTTTTTACTCACTTTTTGTCTCTCTCCCACAACGTTATTCCTCTCTCCTACAGCATCCATCACAATTACATGCACATGGCCAATTATGCAAATTAGGTGATGACATCATTTAGCGACTTTTAGGACAGCCAATAGCTACTTTCCTTACTGAAGAGTTGGCAACACTGGTCAGGGAAAGCTGCCGATAATAGTGGCTTTCAGTGGCGTGGCAAAACGGCCCAGAGAGAGAAAGAGCTGTGTAAGGGGAACACGGGAAGAATCACGTCCATTACTTGCCGGAGCTAAAGCTACTAGGGCCTCCTGTAGCTAGGTTCGATTCCCACGGGGGGCCAGTATGAAAAATGTATGCACTCACTGTAAGTAGCTCTGGATAAGAGCGTCTGCTAAATGACTAAAATGTACAAATGTAAATGTGCGTTGTACCAATGCCTCTTTCGGTCCTCTGCTCTCGGATCACCACTCAGCTCCACAGCCCCAGTTCGTCGTCAGCGCAGCCACCCACATCCTCAATCGAATTCAGCAGTAAGAATTTGTGTTCCGCAGACGCTGGTCCAGTGCGATCACAACAAACAGACAAGACATGGAAACTTGCAGAGGGGACCGATCCCCCACCCCCGAATACCTCTTCTATGGTATATTGGCGATCACACAATTTAATGTGCATTCCGCCACCTACTGTACAGTTTATAACTATGGCAATGAACGCCACAAAAATCCACCTTTTTAACACTCCCACATCTACATTTGTTTTCTCAATTATTTGAATGCCTCCGCATAGGAGATTCGATTGACCGCTCTAACTTATGCCACCTCAATCTCCTTCACCTTTACAGGGCACTCCAGGAAGTCGGCCTCATGATCCCCACCACAATTGCAACATAGTCGTCCTTCAATATACCTCTGTCTGTCTGCACACACTTGAAACATGGCCAAATCCTTTACAATTCTTACACTGCAATGGTTTGGGGACAAAAGCTCTTACAGAGGTATTTGCTCTTGATCAATAAACATCAGGACTGACAAACTTTCTTATTTTTCTGCATTCACCCAGTGGGTCAGACACCGGGCACCAACCACACCAGGAATTCTCTTCAGGGATTCAACCTGAACATCTGTCATCACCCCTGAGATGACTCCTTTGATGGGGGCTCTACTCCGAAGTTCAAAACACAAAACTTCTGTTGTCCGGATTATTTTGAGGCTGACTGCAATCTTCCTCTGTTCTTCAGAAATACAATTAATCAAAACAAGACCACTCCTGGTCACTGACAGACTACACCCACTTATACACTTATCTACCAATCCATCTCGTGACACGTCCAACTGGCCTCACAACCGCAGACCACATGTATGACGTCGTGTGGGTGAGCGGTTTGCTGACGTCAACGTTATCAACAGAGTGCCCCATGGTGGCAGTGGGGTTATGGTATGGGCAGGCATAAGCTACGGAAAACAAACACAATTTCATTTTATTGATGGTAATTTGAATACACAGTGATACCGTGACGAGATCCTGGGGCCCATTGTCATGCCATTCACCCGCTGCCATCACCTCATGTTTCAGCATGATAATGCATGGCCCCATGTCGCGAGGATCTGTACACAATTCCTGGGAGCTGAAAATGTCCCAGTTCTTCCATGGCATGCATACTCACCAGACATGTCACACATTGAGCATGTTTGGAATGCACTGGATCAACGTGTACGACAGCGTGTTCCAGTTCCCGCCAATATCCAGCAACTTCATACAGCCGTTGAAGAGGAGTGGGACAACATTCCACAGGCCACAATCAACAGCCTGATCAACTCTATGCGAAGGAGATATGTCACGCTGCATGAGACAAATGGTGGTCACACCAGATACTGACTGGTTTTCTGATCCACGCCCCTACTTTTTTTTAAAGGTAGAGTGCATTCAGAAAGTATTCAGACCCCTTCCCTTTTTCCACATTTTGTTACGTTACAGCCTTATTCTAAAATGTATTAAATAAAAACATTTCCTCATCAATCTGCACACAATACCCCATAATGACAAAGTGAAAACAGGTTTTATAGAAATGTTTGCAAATGTATAAAAAAACTAAAAGGTCCCACAGTTGACAGTGCCTGTCAGAGCAAAAACCATTCGAAGGAATTGTCCGTAGAGCTCCGAGACAGGATTGTATCGAGGCACAGATCTGGGGAAGGGTACCAAAAAATGTCTGCAGCATTGAATGTCCCCAAGAACACAGTGGGCTCCATCATTCTTAAATGGAAGAAGTTTGGAATCACCAACACTCTTCCAAGAGCAAATTGAGCAATCGGGGGAGAAGGGCCTTGGTCAGGGAGGTGACCAAGAACCCGATGGTCACTCCACAGAGCTCCAGAGTTCCTCTGTGGAGATGGGAGAATCTTCCAGAAGGACAACCATCTCTGCAACACTCCACCAATCAGGCCTTTATGGTAGAATGGCCAGACAAAAGCCACTCCTCAGTAAAAGGCACATGACAGCCTGCTTGGAGTTTGCCAAAAGGCAGCTAAAGGACTCTCAGACCATGAGAAACAAGATTTTCTGGTCTGATGAAACAAAGATTGAACTCTTTGGCCTGAATGCCAAGTGTCACACATCCCTACGGTGAAGCATGGGGGTGGCAGCATCATGCTGTGGGGATGTTTTTCAGCGGCAGGGACTGGGAGACTAGTCAGGATCGAGGGAAAGATGAACGGAGCAAAGTACAGAGAGATCCTTGATGAAAACCTGCTCCAGAGTTCTCACGACCTCAGACTGGGGTGAAGGGTCACCTTCTAACAGGACAACGACCCTAAGCACACAGCCAAGATAATGCAAGAGTGGCTTCGGGACAAGTCTCTGAATGTCCTTGAGTGGCCCAGCCAGAGCCCGGACTTGAACCTGATCGAGATTTTTTAAAAACATTTTAGTCGACACTCTTATCCAGAGCGACTTACAGTTAGTGAATGCATACATCATTTTTTATACTGGCCCCCCGTGGGAATCGAACCCACAACCCTGGCGTTGCAAACGCCATGCTCTACCAACTGAGCTACATCTCTGCCGGCCATTCCCTCCCCTACCCTGGACGAATTGTGCGCCGCCCCATGGGTCTCCTGGTCGCGGCCAGCTACGACAGAGCCTGGATTCGAACCAGGATCTCTAGTGGCACAGCTAGCACTGTGATGCAGTGCCTTAGACCACTGCGCCACTCGGGAGAACATCTCTGGAGAGACCTGAAAATAGCTGTGCAGCAACGCTCCCTAGCCAACCTGACAGAGCTTGAAAGGATCTACAGAGAAGAGTGGGAGAAACTCCCCAAATACAGGTGTGTCAAGCTTGTAGCGTCATACCCAAGAATACTCGAGGCTGTAATTGCTGCCAAAGGTGCTTCAACAAAGTAAATGGTCTGAATACTTATGTAAATGTGATATTTGCAAAAATGTCTAAAAACCTGTTTTTGCTTTGTCATTATGGAGTATTGTGTGTAGATTGATGAGGGGAAAAAAACTTTACAAAATTCGGAAAAAGTCAAGGGGTCTGAATACTTTCCAAATGCACTGTATCTGTGATCAACATATGCATATCTGTATTCCCAGTCATGTGAAATCCATAGATTAGGGCCTAATGAATTTATTTCAATTGACTAATTTCCTGATATGAACTGTAACAGTAAAATCTTTGAAATTGTTGCATGTTGAATTTATATTTTTGTTCAGTACAATTATAGACAAGTTGACTAACAAATAGCCTGCCAAAATGTTTGAAATGTATAAGCAAAAACATATCTATATCAAGCAACCAAAAAAATGCACCCCCTGTCAAAAGAATATTTCCGCTGTCTCTGACTGTAGCCTACAGCACATTTTCTATATTAGTGGGTGGGTCTGTTGTGGGCCTCAGATTTTCACTTTATCACATAGGCCTAGTCGGGCGGTTGCGGGTGAACAAACAGCAGACCCGCGCACCACTAGCAAAGACAGTACAGTAGGAAGATAGGCTAAAACTGCATCTCCAATAGACATCCCTGATCACACTTGCAAGCGAGTTCATGGCGACGTTGCCTAGCTAAGCTCATGCGTAGGGACACGTCATCGGGTGTAACGGTCGTCTCCCGCCAAACTGCGCATGTGCAAGCCGTCAACGCAAAGGCACCCCTTCGATATAAAGTTGTTTTTGACGAAACTGAAAACGTATCAGTTTGTATTTTTCACGTGGTTGGAGTAATAATACGTTAATCTACTTAAGACATAGGCTTGAATCTAGGTTATTCCTTTAATTTTCGAGAAAATTAATAACTAAAGAAGAATTGTTCACTTCTCTCATTGACTTCTCAAACCCCAAACCCCGGGCTGGTCTGTTTCAGTCTGTTTCGAAAGCGTTCCCGGAAGTCTCGCGATGATGCGCCTCTGGGTTTAGAAACTGTGCCACTCGTCTGCACTGACTGCGAGCATGCGTAATGACGATTTGTAGTGGGAAGAGCCATTCTGTCAACAACAGGGAAGCAACGGTCAGGTCGAATCTGAGCTCTGTGCAGAGGAGAGGCCATACCATATGGGCTCAAAAACGGCTTTCCAGATGTAAAGAAAATGCTAATAACGTTGTGCTACGTCTACCTTTGGGTGCGCTTTCAAAAGTGCTACACAGTAGTTATTCGGAGCACCCTGCACAGATTGTGCGGGGGGAGCAAAAGCAGGGCCAGTAACGTTAGCTTCACATTCTGTGCCTTGAATCCACTCGGGAAGCCTCGACTTCAGAAAGGACAACCAACCTGCCAGCAAAGTGTCAATAAGCAGCTCAGTCCACCTCTGCCTGAGGAGGACGTTTTTCTCAAGTTGGGCGACAAGGCTATTTACATAACCGAACCTCAGGTGACACGTTTGTTTGATATAGCTAGCTAGTTATGTTAGCTAGCTTAGCTAGCATCCGAGGCCTTCACTTGTCAAAAACATAAGCTGAATGGGCAAGCCCAGCTTGCCAGCTAAATGACAGGCGTGACGGTACGCAGTCTGCTGCTCTGTTACATTCAGAGCACGACCATGTGAAATAGGCCTCCTCCATTATTAGCTATCAGTTTTTGCATGCTCTATGATTGAGGTAAATAGCTAACCCGTCAAAATCCAGTCAATTCTGGCGTGAACTTGTCAGATCTTTTTGGTGCACATTAACTTACATTATATGTCAGTCATTCTACATAGTTTCATAGATTTCATAGTCTTACTAATGTCTAATGATCATACTAACTTTCTAAAACATGCTTTAATATCTATCTATACCATCAGTGTCCATACTGTAGATCAGTGTATATGTTGTCTGTATTATTGTTCCTAGGCATGTGATGACCTCAGCAAGTGGACTCTTTTGTGGGGGTCCTCTCTGAGTTGTGGCCCGCGGATAGAGAACATTTCTTTCATCATAGAGGCTACGTCAGGACAAAGAGTGGGCAGCCAGGCTCATCATCACACTACAGAAAAGAAAAAAGTATGGATCACAAGTATATTTATCGAGACGCAAAGAAAATGTCCGTTTTTGTAGACTGTCAATCATATATGTGACAAAACGTACACTGAACAAAAATATAAATCTAACATGCAACAATTGAAAGGGTGGGGAGAGGTCATAGATACCTTTTTTAAAAGGTAGGGGCGTGGATCAGAAAACCAGTCAGTATCTGGTGTGACCACCATTTGCCTCATGCAGTGTGAACAGGCTGTTGATTGTGGCCTGTGGAATGTTGTCCCACTCCTCTTCAACGGCTGTGCGAAGTTGCTGGATGTTGGCGGGAACTGGAACACACTCGTACACGTCGATCCAGAGCATCCCAGACATGCTCAATGGGTGACATGTCTGGTGAGTATACAGGCCATGGAAGAACTGAGACATTTTCAGCTTCCAGGAATTGTGTACATATCTTTGCGACATGGGGCCGTGCATGATCATGCTGAAACATGAGGTGATGGTGGCGGATGAATGGCACGACAATGGGCATCAGGATCTCATCATGGTATCTCTGTGCATTCAAATTGCCATCAATAAAATGAAATGGGGCACTCTGTTCACAACATTGACATCAGCAAAGCGCTCGCCCACAAGACTCCATACACGCTATCTGCCATCTGCCCGGTACAGTTGAAACTGTGATTCATCCGTGAAGAGCACACTTCTGTGCCAGTGGCCATAGAAGGTGAGCATTTGCCCACTGAAGTCGGTTACGACGCCGAACTACAGTCAGGTCAAGACCCTGGTGAGGATGACCAGCACGCAGATGAGCTTCCCTGAGACGGTTTCTGACAGTTTGTGCAGAAATTCTTCGGTTGTGCAAACCCACAATTTCATCAGCTGTCCGGGTGCCTGGTCTCGGACGATCCCGCAGGTGAAGAAGCCGGATGTGGAGGTCCTGGGCTGCCGTGGTTACACGTGGTCTGCGGTTGTGAGGCCGGTTGGACATATTGCCAAATTCTCTAAAATGACGTTGGAGGCAGCTTATGGTAGAGAAATTAACATTAAAATCTCTGGCAACAGCTCTGTTGGACATACCTGCAGTCAGCAAGCCAATTGCATGCTCACTCAATACTTGAGACATCTGTGGCATTGTGTGACAAAACTGCACAGTTTAGTGTCCCTTTTGTCCCCAGCACAAGGTGCACCTGTGTAATGACCATGCTGTTTAATCAGCTTCTTGATATGCCACACCTGTCAGGTGGATGGATTATCTTGGCAAAGGAGAAATGCTCACTAACAGGGATGTAAACAAATTTGTGCACAACATTTGAGAGAAATAAGCTTATGGAACATTTCCTGGATCTTTTATTTCAGCTCATGAAACATGGGACCAACACTTTACATGTTGCATTTATATTTTTGTTCAGTATAGCCAGTGAGGAATGTGCAGTCTAATGTGCTGCTGCTCATTTCATAGCAAAGTTTGCAAATAATAGATACAAATGATATACTTACTGATGATATACTTCTGCCAGGTAAGCCTACTTTGCAGTTAACATTTAATTGAGAAAGTTTTGAGGAAAGTATTTCTGTCAACCCACAAGACGTTATCACATCAACTGGCTACACACAGTGATAGACAAACGCGCCCACCAAACAGACAGACGGCAATATTGCTGGAAATTAATTGGCAGATATTGTGTTAGGTTTGTCTTTTTAAGCCAATGGTGCTTAACCAGGGGTGGGATAATGTCAATGATGCGTTGATTAGATAGTAGCTGGGAGCTTGCTGTGTCTGATACTTGTGAGATTTGTTTGTGACAGTTTGCGGTTGAATTGTTTGGCGAGCTACTCATAGGTGGGCTGTGAGCTACTGGTAGCTTACGATCGACCTGTTGGAGACCCCTGCTCTAGTCACTGTTGCCTAGGGTCGGGTTTTCGAGACTATGCTTGTATGCCTATGCCTTTTAGAGTTCGGGGGGAATGCTCTCTTTTGCTGACTGAACAGAGAATTGGAACCTTAGACAAGTCACTTTCTTTCCTTCTGAGTGTTTACCTCCTCTCCATTGTTCCTCACGTCTGGGTGGGACTGCACTGGACAGTGAAACCCCACTCTGTTCAATTGGGCTATTTTTCTTCAAAAGGCTCAAGGAAAGAGGAAGCCTCTGGCCTCTTGGAAGTCATGCTTTAAAAAGCAGGTCTTTAATATGGCAGACAGAGGATCAACTGACACTTGAGATGCCATGTTAAGATCCTGGAGCCAAAATGTTTTGGTTGGAGAGGAAGTAGGGATCCTTTATTCCCCTTCAGCCATTTAAAGGTCCCTTTAAACACAAAGTGTTATTTTACTCAGGCAGCAGTAGTTTCTCAAAAGTGGTTAAGCAGTGCATTATCTATGTTCTGTTGGTTGTTGAACTAATCCCGATCCCAACTAATCTAGAAAACAGTCTGATATGATCCTCTTTTCCTTCCACTGTCCACTAACGGTTAAATCCTGCTGACCTGTGTAATATGCTGTGTTGTCTAGGTGCTGAAGTGGTCAGACTACTGTCTCCCTCTGGCCTGTAGCCCAGTGCAGCCGTTCAGGGCCGTGGCTCAGGCCAGCGTTGACAACTTCAGCCGCCTTGGGGTGGCGTTTATGGAAGATCGCCTTCAGCTGGACAATGGACTAGTGCCTTCAAAGATAGTCTGTGAGTGTCCTGACTGCTTAAATGTCAATGGTTTATCATCTCATGGAGTGTGTATCCAGTTTTATACCTATCCTCAACTTTATTGTAAATTTAGGATTTTAAATATTTAAAGGCTATTTCTGAAGAGGCCATTTTTTTCAGTAACTGCAGATACGTTTCAGTTGTTGGCCAATGCCATCTCAGTGCTTCATTTAGCTAGGCTATATCCAAAAACATTATCCAAATCTATTGTGAAATTTTTTCACATTGCTTAAAACGGAGAGAGGGACACATTTTGCAATTCAAATATTGCCCTTTGTACTCATTTCCCTAGCTGTCCTGCTCCGAGAATCTGCATTCAAAGAACTTTTGGAGAAGGGAAAGTCGGAAAAGCACATCACTTCCCTCTCCCTCAAAAAACAGACTGAGATCATCCTCTCTGAGCCTTCTCCCTGCGAGTGGGAGGTACTCTCAGTGAGAGGCGACCCCAAGCTAACACAACACAGGAAGGGCAGCCTGCTCCTACCGCCGGAGATCCAGAGGGCTTTAGGGGAGAGACGAGGCTCAGAGCCCCTACGAGGAGCCAGCCCTGGGGTGGACAGCGGGGACATCTCCCTGGGCATCAACCACCAGCACATGGAGGGCCACGGCCACCACCTCCACCTGTCCAGCTGCCACGAGTGCCAGGAGCTGGAGAACAGTACCATCCTCTCCGTCAAGTACGCCTCGGTCGACAACATCCCTGACCTTCCCGACGACTACGCCACGTGCACGGACAGCGGGGACGAGACTCTGGACGAGTTCGAGGAGGATGAGGCAGAGAGCTTTGTTGGTCAAAGCCGGCGGGTCAACGTTACCGGGAAGCCCCCCAACGTGCTGGTGTTCACGGGCGGCTGCCAGGAGAGGTTCCAGAGGGTGCATTCGCTGCTGGGCGAGTGCATCGACATGGACAGCTACACGGTGTACCCCCTGAGGCCCCAGCAGGCCCTCAGTGAACCCTGGCTGGGGAGTGCTGCCCTGCTAGTGCTGGCCTCAGACGAACCCCTTACCCCCCAGCTCCAGGCCCGTTTCCTCGCATACCTGGAGCAGGGTGGCAGGATCCTGGGACTCTCCTCCACCCTCTGCCCCACGGGGCTGGCCCTGGTGCCCAGGAAGAGTAGGAGGAGCCAGATCTGCAGGCTGAGCTTCACCAAGGCTGATACCACAGAGCTGGATCTGAGCGTGCTGGCCAGCGGGAGTGTGTTTGTTAGGGAGCCCCAGAGTGGTGGTGGTGGTGACCCTGGAGAGACGGAATTCTGGGGGGAGCTGAAGTGGGACGGGGATGGTGGGGACAAGGACATGGTCATCGTCAGGGTGACGCGTGGAGAGGACGGAGGGGAGGCCGTGCTGTGTCAGGTTAAGGGTTGCACACGACTGTCTCTATCAGTCATATGTCCTTTCACATGTAAAGCACTAGATTTGTATGTAAAATGAAGCGCTCTATAAATGGAAAGTATTCATGTTCATGTTAACTAACTTTATTTAGCAACTAATATGCAGTAGTCATTCATGTTGATATGTGCATTTTACAAACCGTTGACTTTTCAGCTGACCTTTGCCCTCTCACCACTGACCTCAGGTGCACCTGGAGACGGCTCCCAACTCTGAGGATATTGTGTCGTCTCAGGGTTTTGACGAGCTGAAGATGAGCAATGCGCGGCGCTACGAGGTCCTGACAGAGATCTTCACCTCCCTGGGCTTGAGCTGTGAGTTGAGTCAGGCCACGCCCGCCAGCCCTGTCTACCTCCTCGCCACCTCTGAGGTACGTACCTCCTCCTCTGCTACCTTTCCGTTAAAGCTAAGGCCTCTCCCAGCCAAGGCCGTGTTCAGTAGGCACAAGGTTTTTGGAATGTTCAGATATCTATTCAGAAATCTATTGTGTAGAACAGACATGCTTCTGACATATAGAGTAAGGAGTCATGACTGCTCTATTAATGGTATTTCTGTCTGCATCAGTAATTGTGTTGCATATAGTGTATGCACCCAACTAAACGTGACCTAGGCTTCCCCACCCTATAGTTGATCAGCCACAAATTATATATTTCTACATTGGCCTGTGGTGTCAAAATGGCTGGCTGGCCTGCCCCACAATATCCAGACAACTGGGTATGGAAACCCTCAACTCTCTTGTCTGTTAGAGTTCTCACATTACTCCCATCCTCAAGTTGGATAAAAAAATCTCCTACTGCTTTAACAATGTTAGCTCATCACAGTCTCTCAACTAGATATGCCATGAGGCTGACTGCTGATCAAAGGTCTGTTCTAGCTCTACTGTTTGTGTTCTTGTGGAGCCCTGCCCTCACTTATTTTGACTGCCTCTCTGGACACATAAACCTGCTCTAAGCCAGTTGCATATATTGGACAAGCATTTACATGTATTAAGAATCAAAATGGTTTCCACATGTTCAGACCTGTCTGGGGCGGGTCTGGACTAGGGCTGCCAAAATAAACATTTAACCAGGCAATTATGGTCTGGTGTGTGTGTGTTGGTCTGGGTCTGTGTGGCTGGATGGATGGATTGTGTGTGGCCAGGAAAAGGCCTGACATGAATGTAAGACGTAGCGCACAGTCACACACATACACACCTTATTGGTCAGTGCACAATGCAATTTCTCTATGTGAAATCAGTGAAGTAACAGTTCAAAATGTGCCACCAGTCTGTGTACACCCAGTCGCTGCCTGGCAGGCTGAGGATATTACTCCCAGTCAACTTGCTGCCTGGCAGGCTAAGGCTTCATTCCTCCATTGTGTTTGATGATGATGAGGCCCTTGACTCTTCGAAAAGGCCCGCCAGCAAAGTGCTGTGCTCTGCTGTGGTATGTGGGGAATTAGCTCTGGGAGTTAATCAGTGTTTGAGATGGATCACTGACCGTTTACTCGCCCACTTCAGAGGGATCTCAGAGGGCCCTGCCAGGCTCTCGCCACTGATTGGCCTAACGGGCCTCTGAGAGCAGGAAGTGAAACGCCTCAGGACCACACACCAAGAGGCCAGGGTTCCGGTTTAGAAGCAAGGTTTCAACTGCTCCTACAGTTTAGCTTCGGTACTGCAGTTTAATTGACGCCTGGCCAAGAAAAACTATTTCCATAGACAGCCACATAGAGAAGTCAGATTTGAAAATTCCTAATAAGACACTTTAGTCATCACCTTTGTGCACAAAACATCCATTGAATTATTCAAATAGTTGTTGCTGAGTCCGATTATTTATTTTATTTTCTCCATCACTCACAGCCTAAGATATTAACATTTTATATTAATCTGCTGTCTGCCATGTTTTTGGATGATGTGATGAAGTTTTCGCTGCTCGCACTACTCACTGTGCGCACTGAGTGCTAGTGCACGTGATGTTGGGCCGCGTAAACCGTATGCAACCCGGACATAGACAGTCCATGAATTGGCGTATGCGAACGTGAGTAGATTACGTTGAAAACTACGGTCGGACATCTTAGATGCAGTCTCCAGTTATTTATACCTCAGTGCCACAGACAGCCAGCTGTTTCTGGAGGCTTCAGCCTTAGCAGTTATGGGTAGTCTAGTTAAACCCACAAGGGCTATAGAGTCTAGAGTAGGGCTGTCAGATAGGCAGAAGTGCTGAAATGCAGCACTTGAATTGGGAAAGGATTGTGAAAATGTCATTATTTCAGCCAGGGTCTCAAGACTGCAGCCCAGGTGTTATGGTACTCTACTCTGTTGTACCCCATTACTTTGAAAGATACGTTTCTTGGCAGGGGGATACAAATGACAGCAGAAGTTTCCCTATGCACCTGTGGTGAAATAACTCTCCACTAGGTGGCAGACCATCTCTATTTTGCTCCTTATGAGTACTACATCCCCATCTCTCTGGTATTTCATAGTGTTTGTTATGATGATTCGTCTTAGCAAAGAGCAAATAATCAGTCAGTTTGATTAATGTTCTTGAGTATTCTTTATCAAAGTATACACTTACTGAAAAATAAATCAAAGAACGTAATACCCCAGTACAGTTGTACCTCCAAATAAAATTCACTTTGACCACGATTTGTGAACCCCAAAACGAATGCATTATCTCATAATGCCAAATAAAGACCACAGAATGTACCCTGGACAGGAGACACACCCGTTGCACCCGTTGCCCTCCGCTTGGCAAATCACATCTGATGGGCCCACTTGAACGATTCTGTTAAGTTACTTATTTATCCATTCACTTGGCCCTAGTTGGCTTCCCTCTGACCGACAATGGAGAAGTGTTTCCAAAAAGGCCCAAAATCTAGTGTTATTATGACTGTTTGGTGTGTTTGGACTGGGCTGTGACTTCTTCACCCCACTGCCCCAGCAACTTTGTTAAAACAAACACCAGGATGATGAAAGCGAGGGCATGCAGGATTGCTTCCAGATTGTTCTTGGAAAATGGAAGGTGCTTTGAGGAGTTGGAGGGGAATAGATAGTGTACCACAGAAATAGAGTACTCTGTGCACCTTGTCTTGGCTAGAGCGGATGGACTGTGTGCATCTGGTAGTGCAACCTCTGGAATTTGTAGTGACCCTGGTGGTATCATTATTACCCAGGTTCCTTTGCTCTAGCCCGTCACATGGCATGGGCTTGCTCAGAGGAACTCTGCTCAGACAGATTCATCAAGGGAGCGTTTATTTCCTTTTTCCCCTCTACTGCTCACTTCTTCTCTCCCTCTCTCTCCTCACTCTCTCATCCCTCTCTGATTTCCCTGCTATGCTTTCTCTAATCTAACAAACCAATCATGCACCAAAAACATTTTTTTTCTTTGTCTTGAATATTACTTAGATGTTTTCAGTTCGTACTAGTCAGGTTATACTAGTGCTTTCAATCGAGAAACCCACTGAGCTCCCTCCTCCTTATCCCTGTAAGCCCAGAGATGTCAGACTTGTTAACAGTGGCCCAAGCAGTCTCCAGTGACTGCCCTCTCCTTTGTGATTGGCACAAAGCAGATAATTGAGGCATGCAGATCAGTGACTCTAATTGATTAACCATCACTGTATTCATTAAATATGGATTTGGGCTAATTAGGCCATCATCCCTGTCCTCTCTCGTTGCCAAGGGGGTGCTAATCACATACATTTGGGCAGCAGATGGTGCCTTGAGAGGTTGTTAAAAAAAAGACCTCATTTTAGGAGATGAAAGGAGCACCACGTATCCTCTTTACTAAACCGAATATCTCCTGTGGGTGTGGGGTGGCAGAATTTACTATTAATCCACTCCCCCCCTCAATGTGCATGTAGTGGAAAGGGGGAAAACAACACTTGATTCTAATTGGAGATTTCAAAATGTCAGTCAAACCTTAGCTGTACTATTAACACTAGCTGTAAATGGTCATTTGGATGGCCTTTTCTATTAGTAATGATTCAAAAAACATTTATTTCATCATCTGTGAAGTTTATTATGTAGGCCTATGAACTGTACAAGTAGGCCTAGTGTAGGGAAAACTGATAATATAACTTAAATTAAAAGAAATTAGTATAAAACACTTAACAGGGTTCTCACCAAAGAATGTGCCACTATGCCCGTACACTTTAAAATGAATTATAATGGACCTACTGTACATTCATGCAGTTTCTTGACTGTGGCCAGCTCGCTAATAGCCTAATCACCGAAATGAAAGCAGAATATAAAAAAATATATATATATAATATAGCGAAGAAATATAGCCAATTTTCAGTGTGGCCCTCCAGACCTCGTTGAAGACAGAATGCGTTTGACACCCCTGATTTAAAGCTGCAATCAGCAATTAAAACAATAACAAAGGGTTCTGCCCGCACCTGTTAACGTTAGAAAGCTGAGGGAAGGGGCTGGGGAAATGTAACCACTCTCAAATTCATAAACCGAGCTATGGAAGCAAGGACTGACCATCCATGATATCAAAATTATAGTTTTAACCATGTTTTGAGGCTATATAGTGTTTGTTTACATTTACTTTGTTTACCAACATTGGTGTAAAACAAGCTTATATTTTGGGTTCGTATCATATAACTCCAAAAATGGATGTAGCAACTGCAGATTGCCCCTTTAAGGCTCTAGATTGCAGGAAATGTCACTTACAGGTGTTCAAAAAATCTTGTGAGTCTCCGCCCGCCTTACTAATCAGCACCACCTTGTTAAAATATCCTTGGGAAAACCCTGACTTAACCATTGATTTGAAGACTCGAAACACAACACTAGTGACTTGACCTGAGCTCTGGGACTTAACTTGAGACTTGTCCATTATTACTTGGGACTTGACTCGAAGGTTAAGACTTGAGACTTGCTTAGGACATGCTAAATTGTGACTTAGTTAGTACCATCTCTGGTAGTTACTATAAAGAATGACGTTTTATTTTTCAGCCTGTGTGTGATAAGCTTAATCAAAGCAACATATTACTTTTAATTCAGACAATTCACTTTGCTGTTCTTGGCTGGGTGCAAATGATCTAGCATTGCGGCGATTGCAATGGAAACGTTCCCTGTCTGCGTAGCGTCCGTATACAGCATCATATTAGATGAGGATCATGTCAAATCCCAACATGTTTAGTGTTACGCATTGATCTAAAACACAGGAGAGATGTTTTCTGGTGGGAGTCATAAAGTGTGTGACCCTTTTGATGGATGAGAAGTGACTGGAACAGAATGTTTCACCACTCTGGGGACCAGCGCCTAATTAAGCCATGTAATTGATTATCCACAGCCGTTGATGATCTTATTTAAGACTGGACTTCAGCTCGGCTCTTTAACTCTATACTGTAAATATGATTGACCGTATTGTAAAAGTCATGTTGATCGTCATTGAAAAAGATGGCATCCTAGTTGTCCGTCGTTTTATACGTTTTCATGGAAGGATGGGAGCCATAGGATATGAAGATAAATATATTTCATTGAAATGAGAGAAGTGAATGGTAATGAAAACACAGAGGATTTATTCAGTCTCTCATCACACCGGCCTTGTGTTCCTCTGTCTCCAGGAGCGCAGGGCCAGCTTCCTCAAGTGGCTGTACACCCAGGTGGACAAGGAGGGGCTGCTCAAGTCCTCCAAGGCCTTCCTCAAAGTGATCCCCAGCGCGGAGCTCCAGGCTGGGCCACCCCTGCTGCCCAAAGGGACCCTGGCCTTGGTCACGGACCCCCCAGAGGCCCAGAGTTGGGAGCAGTTCAGCCTGCAGACCTACAGCCAGCACCTGGAGACCCGCACGCTGGGACGCACCCTGCTCTACGCTCAAGTCACCCCGACCACCATGGACCTACTAGAGGGGTAAGTTAACGTTACCTGCACCTGGCTCTGGGACAGGGAGGGAGGGGGGTAGTCGATAAGTAAGGGCCGAATCCTAACCTAAGAATTAGTTGAACTTGAAGTTTCACAGAACTCTCCATTGACATCAATGCATGATTTACGCAAAAGATCGAGTTGGCTGCTCTCATATTTCAAGTTAGCATCCGGGGCTTAGCAGGTGTGGGTGGTTGCAGGAGAAGATGTCCAGTTTACAAGTATTGTTAAATTAACATTGACACATACGATGACATACGCACTGTGATACCCTTGTCAGCATAGCGCCACGAGGTGATTCCGGGTTTAGTAGTGGTGTCTAAATGAAAGTGAAGTTGTCAGACACCAGCGCGGCGAGCACAGTGCCTGCACCATGACAGGGGATCATGAGAGTTATAGAGCGATAAAAATCGAGAGAAAGCAAATTCAATTGAGAGAGAGTGAGTGGTTGGTCCACCAACCATGCTGTGGGTTGTGGAGGCATTCCGCTGGGCTGGAACTAATTTAATGGCTGAGTGACCTCACTGCAGCAGAGGCAGGCTGCACCTAATAGAGGTCTTTGTCTACCTCCCCACATCTCACTGGGAACTTGCCAGTCAACAGGCGGATCCCAGGAACAGGTGGAAGCTATTAGAGCTGTCATAAAGTTTGAAAAATGGATTCTGGACCTGCGCTGAAGTGATTGGAACTGACAGTGTTGTCATTAAGGTTGTAAGGTAACGAAAGAGGGGGGAAAGACGAGGGCACGTGAAAAAAAACTGTTCTCCAGTTTTGATTTCGCTCCCTCTGATTTTTTTGCGTTTTAATTTCCAGATGGTCCCGTTAGTCTTGATTAAGTTGGATTATTCTAGATGAAAGCCTCTTGTTGGATTCCTTTTCTTTGTTTTAGCCTATATTCCCTCAAGAACATGTAGTTCTGCCAAGCATAGTCATTATAGGATGACTATGGGGGATTGTCATTGTTTATCTGGACCGCTCTTGCTCCTATCAAAAGGGAGCACATGGGTAGTGTTCATTAGGCACCAAAAGGAAGAAAATGCTCCAAAACGCAGAGAAACAGGGAGTTATTATCCAATAAGAAAATCTTAATTTTGTTTTCCGTTGCAAAATGCTTTTCTATGCTGTGACCTAATGAACATGGCCCTGGTAATATCAATATAACCATCACTGACACCAACCATGTAGGCAACTGGCCGCCTATCCAGTATTGAGTGTGTTTTGGCATTCTGATATGGACTGGTGATGATAGGGAAACTACTGTAGGTATCAAGTATGTGTGACTCTCATTCATACTCAGTAGGTCTTTATTTAGTGAGTTTGCTGGCCTGTGTTCTTAGCTGTGGGGTCTGTTTTTGTGCAGGTGGTAGTGGAATACCGTATGAACGATCCACAGCAGTTTAGGAGCTCCTCAAGTATAGGTCCACCAGTACAGTGGATTTAATAAGTGTTTCCTTAATTATAAAGTGTTTATTTAATTCAAGAGGGACTATTTTCAATGCATGGAGAGAGAGTAAAGGACCCACAGGCCAAGAGTACAGTAAGTGCAAAACCAATAACTGTTATTCGTCCAAAGCGCAGATTCTTTTTTCTGTTATAAGCCAAAGTAAGACAGGAAATGAAAATAGGCTGAATAATTCATGGATATAATTGAACTGGCATAAAACAGCAATTAGCTTCACATTCCTATGTAAATACTTTTTTATGGTGGTGTAGTGGTTAGTGTTGGCAAGGAAATTTAAATTCAAATGAGTTGCCGCAGGCAAGAAATGTTCTGACCAATGTATTACTCAAGCAAAAAATATATATATTATTGAGTGTATTCAAATGTTTAGTTTTTTACCTTACGTATTGTTCAACAAAATGATGGCATTGTTGTATGCATATCTTTTAGCATGCAGTAAAAAGGCAAAAAAGTTTTTTTCACACCTCTTCCTCATAAACTGAAGTTTATTTAATCATAGGCTATCCATGACCCTTTCAATAATATGTATAATTTCCAGGTAAACTGTACAATCCATTAGCCATTTTTTGTACATTCTTAATCAATATTTTAGTTCACAAATAAATGAGTTTAAAGCAGTGAGAAGCAAAATCCTGAGAATGTAATAACCTTATTAATATACGAAAGCTAATAATACATATATATATATATATTATTAAAACGTATTCCCCAAATGCAGCTTTAATTATAGATTAATCAGTTTTTCAACTCAATGGTGGAGCATTTCTTTTATAAGTAATAGGCCATTGAGGGGGAGATTATTAAAAGGGGAATTGGTTGGGGGGTAAAGTGCCTAGCTCATCGGCTGGGGGAGCTGATGAAGACGGGGGATTGGTATAGGGAGTTGGGGGACTATATTGACGGCCAGGCAGGATCTGAGCTCAGGGGGGAGGCGGTGTGTTTGTCCAGAGTATTAGTGCTTTGTTTGGCCAGTAGCAGCTAATAATAGGCTGGCCCCAAGACAGATCACAAGGTCACAACCTAGCTGGAATATCAATGCCCTCAGCCAGGGCAGCTGGGTTGTGAGCAGGTTACACACCCCGCTGCTACACACTCACCAACCCCGCTGCTACACACTCACCAACCCCGCTGCTACACACTCACCAACCCCGCTGCTACACACTCACACTACACACACACTTTCTAACACTTCTCATACAGACTGATCAGAGGATAGATACCCATCACAGTCATCTTGTGTATTTTTTATTCAATTGCTACTCAATTCGCTACTAAGGGTGGGGGGGCGTTCTGCATCCAACAGACGTTTAAATTGGACTGTTTTGTGGAAGTGTTTATTTGTGAACAAGTTGGGATAAGACCCCATGGTGTTCCTGAACACTGCTCCGCTGGGCCATAATGATGCTTTTCCTGCTCTGGTGAACCTGATCCCAGCGCCTGGAGCGCTACACTTCCTTTTGTCCGGCTTTCTCTCCTTCTGTCTATCTGAGCCCAGGCAGCAGGTCCGTCAAGAAAAACCCAAGGGCCCACTTTTCCTCTCCTCTCCTCTAACTTCTCCTTTTTCTTTCACTAAGCAAACATTGGGCCCGGTGAGAGGAACAAGTGATGGACGTAAAATGCAAACTGAATATTTCCTCAGAGTCCTCCTATAATGTAGTTTTATCGTTTATCATACTTCAGTTCTCAGTTAGTTTTGTGTTTGAGCGAGGAAAAGATTTCATCCTATTTCACCACCAACGACATCAATTGACTTTAGGATTAAAGAAAATACTGACTTGAAAGATAACCACCAGCAGTGTAATTTAGCAGTGAAAACCCGTGCCATATTTGGTTTGAGTTGCAGGGACATAAACAGGACCCTGTTAAGCTAATGGGCGCATAACACTTTCCTCCTCTGGAAGTGGGAATAAGACAAACACGGTGAACAAGGGGCTCTTCTGGTTAAAGCAGCCCAGTTGTCGAGCCAAAGCCTCGGCAATCAGTGTTTGTTTTGACAGGGAATCCAAAATCCAAACTGACACTGTATGGAATTAGGGTCCTGTTTCCTGTGCAAAATATGAACCTTGTACGGGTAAAAAAACGAGAAGGAGAGAGAAAATGGACGCTCCATAACTGCAACAGCAGGTTTGTACATAAAAATCAAATTGGTGCAATTGACCTTGCATGCTCTACCTGCAATTATTTCAAATTGTAAGCAGATGTCTAAAGTCCTCATTTCATATTCTGGTGAACATCTGGCACGGCAGACTGGAGTTAAAGTTTACATCTCCAGCAAGTCGGCATACTAAGGAGCTGGAGTCTGCAGGTCAGGGGAGAGGGCCCTACAGGGCACAGGCCTCATAGAAGCGTTCAAGTGGAGCAGGAGAAAGAGAGAGCGGGAGCGAGAGACACACACTTGCACAAGTGGGAGAATGGAGAAACACAACCTCCGGCACACATGATCAACACACAGAGGAGTTAAAATTATGAACATATTTTGTCGTTGGAAATTCAATAATCATCATCAGGGTGGAGGAGAATAGGTGCTCAACACTTTGTGATAAATGTTCTACCTATGTCATGAAAACACAAGCTCCAAGGAAAGACTGACATCCTGTCCAAGACATTGTTCTTTAAACAAGACATCACAGCTCTAAAGAGAGAAATCAAGTGGCGTCCCTCCGTATGTTCTGATGACTAGTGTTTCTAACTAAACCTCTATTAGGGCCATTTAAAGGGTCCAGCAGAGTCAGGGAAAAGAGGGCGTCCCGCCCTCAGTAATGGACGACGCATCCCATTGATCACCTCCAAGGGTGCTATTTGAAAATGATAATTTGTGCAAACAGGATTACGTCAATTAATCACATTTACAGATTAGTTTTTCCTCTCTTATCGATCATCACCTTTATTTTGGCGGATGATCAGTGCAAACTTGCTTAGGCTAACCACAGCAAATCCAATTGTGGAAATGAGCATCGACAGCAGAAGTAATCTCTTAATTTGAGATATTTTGATCTAGGGAATCGGATAGGGATTGGATAGGAGAGTGTTTTTGTGATAAATGGCTTTCAGTAAAATGTCCCCAAATTAGAGATTTTAGGCCAATATCACTCTGCCTGATGAGTTATGATTGAATTGAAGTTTTATCAGAAAAGAAAATCCAGTCAAATCAATTAATTTTGCCATTGACAATTACTATAATGACTTGGAGGCAGTCATCCACGTCAGTGTGGGCAAAAACGGGTTGCTCTTTATTTTCCATCACCCCAACAGCCATTCCCTGTGACAGGCAGCATGCTGTTGAGAAACATCTTCATCTGGCCTGTTTAAGAACCAGCAGAGCAAAGCTTCACCCCTAGGCCTACTGAGGGCTAACCTTTGGGCTGAAAATCCTATTTTTGTCTGCTGGGTGTAATGTGTAAAGTGTACCTCCCCACACCATTCTCCCCCATACCCCCAAAAACAAGGTAAGCGACTGGGCCTTTACACTAATCCAGGACCGGGACACACACACACACACACACACACACACAAACACACACACCCTGTCTATGTGTCAGTCTAGGGTGGTGTGAGTTACCACTCCTCCCCACTTGTCCCTCTGATCCCTTGGCGCTGAGTAAGTGACCCCTCTGGCTCAGCTGCCCCCCCATGCCCTGAGAGCCCATCTCTGGTCCGGCCAGCCACACAAAGGCCTGGCCGGACTTAAAAGGGCCCTGCTCTTCTGCTGGGAGAGGTGCTCCCCTCTTTCATCCCCAGACGTGTTACTTTGTAATGCCTTTGTTCTGGGCCTGTTGTAATTATGAGCTGGACAATGGCCCCGGCCTGGTCAGTTAAGATGAAATGAATGCTGCTGCTGGATGGGTGGTGGAGTAGTAGAGGTTACTGCTGCTGCGGGTGTTGGCACTCAGTCTCTTCCTCCCTCTCTCTCTTCTCGCTCTCCTCTCTCTCGCTCCCTCTCGTTCTCTCTTCTCTCTCTCGCGCTCTTGCTCTTTAGCCTTGTTTCTGCCTCTCTCTTAATCTTAATCTAGCTCTACCTCTCCCTACTTGAAGGTATTGCTCATTCAGGTTTGGCAGAAGTGGACCTGTAACTGTTCCCTGTTTAAAGGTGACAGCATTGTTTTGCATCGAACAGGTTAAAGTGTACAGAGATAGAGGGGGAGAGCGAGAAATAACTAGAGAGAGATAGGGAGGGAAAATAATGTGTGTGTGGGTGCACAGCGCAGGTTAAGGAGGGAGTCCCTGCACTTGTGGCCACTGCTGTTCCCAATCAGGGCCATGCTGCTGATTTGAAGAGACCAACCGGGAGTAACACAGCTGTTTTCTGCTACTGACCTGTGCTCAGGGGGAAGCAGGCCATATCGTTAGGCCGCCGCCTGCAACCCAGATAGATTGGAGGGAGGCGTGCAATTCTTCTTGCTAAATTTTTGTATTTTTTACTTCACCTTTATTTAACCAGGTAAGCCAGTTGAGAACAAGTTCTCATTTACAACTGCGACCTGAATTTATTTCATATTTCGAATACAGTTTTTTGTCTGAGTCATATGTTTTCTGGCTCAAGGGGATGTTGCAATGTTATTGCAGCAGTACACTAACATGGGGAGTTTTATATTTACATTTTATAGTCCTACATCCTAAGTATTTTATATTCCTATATGCGGTGCATTCGGCAAGTATTCACAGCCCTTGACTTTTTCCATGTTTTGTTACGTTACAGCCTTATTCTTAAAATTGATTAAATTATATTTTTTACCTCATCAATCTACACACAATACCCCAAAACGACAAAGCAAAAACAGTACAAAAAATTATAATATGCTAATTTAAACTACCGTTCAAAAGTTTGGGGTCACTTAGAAATGTACTTGTTTTCGAAAGAAAAGCAATTTTTTTGTCAAATGATGTCAATTAGCTTATCAAAAGCTTCTAAAGCCATGACATCATTTTCTGGAATTTTCCAAGCTGTTTAAAGGCACAGTCAATTTAGTGTATTTAAACTTTTGACCCACTGGAATTGTGATTACAGTGAATTATAAGTGAAATAATCTGTCTGTAAACAATTGTTGGAAAAATTACTTGTGTCATGCACGAAGTAGATGTCCTAACCGACTTGCCAAAACTATAGTTTGTTAACAAGAAATTTGTGGAGTGGTTGAAAAACTAATTTTAATGTCTCCAACCTAAGTGTATGTAAACTTCCGACATCAACTGTATATATACAGCTCTGGAAAAAATTAAGAGACCACTGTACATTTTTCTTAAATCAGCATCTCTACATGTATGACAGCCATTCCATTCCAGTGTCTGTTGAATTCCAACACAGGCACACCTCATTCTACTAAATAGGTACTGATTAGGTGATCACATGAACCAAATCTTATTTAACGAGGAAAAGTATAAAAACCACTGCTGTGGTCATCACTATCCACTTGCAATAGGACCAGCTGGATGGCAAAAACAGTGCTAATAGTAACTCAAAAGTAATATTAATCAAAAAATAACTATTGACTATGCCAAAAGAGTTGAAAAGGAAAGTTTTGAGTGAGGAAAAGAAGGGTTCAGTTCTGGCTTTACTGGCAGAGGGATACAGTGAGCGTCATTGCTTCCATCCTTAACATTTCAAAGACGGCAGTTCATAAGAACAAGGTCAAGCAGCAGACATTGGGGACAACAAAGCTAGAGACCGGCAGAGGGCGAAAACGACTCTCTACTGACCGGGATGACCGCCAATTCATTCGAATATCACTCAACAACCGTAGGATGACATCAAGTGACCTACAAAAAGAATGGCAAACGGCAGCTGGGGTGAAGTGCACGGCAAGGACGGTTCGAAACAGGCTCCTAGGGGCAGGGCTGAAGTCATGCAAAGCTAGAAAAAAGCCCTTCATCAATGAGAAGCAAAGAAGAGCCAGGCTGAGGTTTGCAAAAGACCATAAGGATTGGACCGTAGAGGACTGGAGTAAGGTCATCTTCTGAGTCCAATTTTCAGCTTTGCCCTACACCTGGTCGTCTAATGGTTAGACGGAGACCTGGAGAGGCCTACAAGCCACAGCGTCTCGCACTCACTGTGAAATTTGGTGGAGGATCGGTGAGGATATGGGGATGCTTCAGCAAGGCTGGAATCGGGCAGATTTGTCTTTGTGAAGGACGCATGAATCAAGCCACGTACAAGGTTGTCCTGGAAGAAAACTTGCTTCCTTTTGCTCTGACATTGTTCCCCAACTCTGAGGATTGGTTTTTCCAGCAGGACAATCAAGGTGTGGATGGAGGACCACCAGATCAAGACCCTGTCATGGCCAGCCCAATCTCCAGACCTGAACCCCATTGAAAACTTCTGGAATGTGGAATCAAGAGGAAGATGGATGGTCACAAGCCATCAAACAAAGCCGAGCTGCTTGAATGTTTGCGCCAGGAGTGGCATAAAGTCACCCAACATCAATGTGAAAGACTGGTGGAGAGCATGCCAAGACGCATGAAAGCTGTGATTGAAAATCAGGGTTATTCCACCAAATATTGATTTCTGAACTCTTCCTAAGTTAAAACATTAGTATTGTGTTGTTTAAAAATGAACATGAACTTATTTTCTTTGCATTATTCGAGGTCTGACAACACTGCATATTTTTTGTTATTTTGACCAGTTGTCATTTTCTGCAAATAAATGCTCTAAATGACTATATTTCTATTTGGGAGAAATGTTGTCAGTAGTTTATAGAATTAAACAAAACATTTATTTTTACCCGAACACATACCTATAAATAGTAAAACCAGAGAAACTGATAATTTTGCAGTGGTCTCTTAATTTTTTCCGCAGCTGTATATATATATACTACCGGTCAAAAGTTTTAGCACTAAAAAAAATCCACAAAGAAATGGACTGGCCATCTCAGTCCCCGGACTTGAACCCCATTGAAAACCTGGCTTGTTAAAATTACATGGAACGACCCTTAGTATAAAATAATATAAATTCCCCTTTTTTGTGGGGGGATACACTATAGCTCAGTATTTGTATTTATTTTATACAGTCTTTTGCTCATCTTTATCAAGAGTGCCATTAATTATGGACCTAACTATATATATTCTTATAATTTTTTTCTGTGTGGTTTACTTGGGGTCAGAGATTTTTGGAGTTGTTTTTTGGACACCCCCATAAAAATGATCTGAAGTATGTGTTGATTCCCTTCAGTATAGGCCATGGGGTTTGTCTCCCACTTCATTTTCTCTCCTCTGCTCTTGCTCTGTTCAGGGAGAGGGGAGTTTCCTTTAGGGTTGGTTGGTATCCAGATATTCATATCGTCATACCGTTTTTCTCTCATCCTGGGATTTACGGTATTACTGGCTTAGTACAGAAGGTGGGTGGCAAAAAATGGCAAAAAAAAGCCTTTGGGCGTCTATTACCAGAATGCTATCAAAATTAGCACAAGTAATAACGAATTTCCATGGAGGCTGCTCGCTGAATATGCTAAATGAATAGCAAAGACAGGCAATCCAGCTCACAAAGTTATACATACTGAAAATCATTTTTGGTGAGTTTGGACATTTACAAGCGAGACATTCTATAAATGAACAAAGTTTTGATGCATGCTTGTCTGAAGGAAGAACAGTACTGGCTCTGGAGCACCATGTGTACACGGTGTGTCTGTGTGGAGTCTGGAGTCGCTAGGGCAACAAGCCTGCCTGCTCTGCTCGGAGAAGAGGGAGCAAGCGAGCAGACGGCCGAGAACGGAGAGAAAAAAACGCAAGGAAATCAAGATGGCAGTGGCAGCTGTATAGATTTCTTAAACATGGCAAAAACATAACACTATATGATGCCCTGTCTGCTTATTAATTTGGCCACTTACTTAGATAACTAACAAGTTCAACTTAGGGGTCGCATTAACGCAGAATTCAGCGTTTTTCACAACAACAAACAAATGCGTAAGAAATAACTTGATGCGTTTTGTAAACGCAGTCAATCAGCAGACTGTGTCGATACTTCTTGGTGTGAACTACTTTACGGTGTAAACTACTTTTCTCTGGTAAAATTCAAGATTAACTTTATGCAAAACATTTGGAAATGAAGCTGGCTACATTCTATGATAAACATTAGAAATATGATGGCCATGCATAGTTTTTGCAAAAGATACCTTTTTATTTTTCATTGTAAGCTTTTTACTTTCGTGGCTGCCATCCAAATAGCGTTGCACTTCTGTTGTCATCTGATGAAAATGAAGCTATTTGCTGCCGAATGTGTTGCACTAATGTATTTTCTGTGACGGAAACTATAGTTGCATGCCCATGATCACTCAATTGAAACAAAAAAACACTTGACTTTCAGTATAAAAAGCATTCTCCCATTGTGCTATTTACGAACAAACACGACTGGCTCAACTGTTTTGGGGAACTACGGTAAGCTTCATAATGTAAAGTAATGTGACCGGTGAAATGAAGAACGTGATCTGCTTTATTTCCTAACATATGCGCAAGTTGACTGCAGGTATTTACTTTAAAAGTAGCTACAAATATTAAAATGTATTAGAAACACTTCAAATAAATAGTTGACGTATTGATAAACCATCCTGTGTCTATTTCCAAATACCCCGGTATACCGCCCAAGCCTTGTTTCCTTGTCCATTTGTTTCACTTGCAGGTGAAAGCCCTGCCATTGTAGCCGTCTAATTGTTAATTGTGGGCCTTGTCTTTCCTTTTTTGTGGACGTTATTGAGATTTTTTTATAATGTGTTTGGGCTTTTCTCTGAGCCAGCGACGACCTCTGTGGCACTCCGTGGATGTGCTTTCAAAATTAGATTAACTTTCTAGAGGAATGCATTAGCCCCCCAAGCTTTACAGCCCTGGACTGGCTGAGATGGCCCTTCATTCAAGCTCGCGCACAGACATGCACTTGCTTCTACACACTCATACACACATGCACGCACACACACAAACACCCGTACCCCCCACCTCCTCCTTTATTGACAACCTCTCATTGAACGTATAAGAGCATTACCATGTTTAGGAGTGAGTTGTTTTGTGTGATCTGCGGCTGATCTCATATTTGCATTGTAGAAATGTATTTTAACGCTGCTTTGCATGCTAAGCTGGCCCAGGGAGAAGAGGGGGAACTGATTTTAGATGTGACAAAGCCCCTGAAAAATAGATATTTGGGGGGTGAAAACACCCTCTACCCAGAAACGACTCATTTTGGTTCCCAGCTTTGAGACAATGCAGCTTTTCTCTCTCCTCTGTGGCTGGGCTCTATACTGACTCTATAATGGAGACTGGAGTAGTCTGGGAGGAGGAGACAGACTGGAAGTGGCTCTCCCTTTCTTTCTCTCTCTCCCTATGGCACTCTCTCACTTTGACTCCTAATATTCTACCATTCAGTAGGCCTACTTTGACTACAATTCTGTTTTTTAGAAGCTGCTTTTGAGACATTGGACTAATAATGGAGCAAGGGATTGACTTGCACTTCTTTGACCCATTTATGCAAAGCATACAGTGCATTCAGAAAGTTTTCAGACCCCTTGACTTTTTCCACATTTTGTTACATTACAGCCTTATTCTAAAATGGATTAAATAAATACAAATCCTCATCAATCTACACACAATACCCCGTAATTACAAAGCAAAAACTGGTTTTTAGAATATTTTGCAAATATATAAAAAAGAACGTATTTACATAAGTATTCAGACCTTTTGCTAGGAGACTCGAAAGGTGCATCCTGTTTCCATTGATCATCCTTGATGTTTGTACAACTTCATTGGAATCCACCTGTGGTAAATTCAATTGATTGGACATGATTTGGAAAGGCACACACCTGTCTATATAAGGTCCCACAGTTGACAGTGCATGTCAGAACAAAAACCAAGCCATGAGATCGACGGAATTGTCAGTAGAGCTCCGAGACAGGATTCTGTCGAGGCACAGATCTGGGGAAGGGTACCAAAAAATGTCTGCAGCATTGAAGGTCCCCAAGAACACAGTGGCCTCCATCATTCTTAAATGGAAGAAGTTTGGAACCACCAAGACTCTTCCTAGAGCTGGCAGCTCGGCCAAACTGAGCAATCGGGGGAGAAGGGCCTTGGTCAGGGAGGTGACCAAGAACCCAATGGTCACTTTGACAGAGCTCCAGAGTTCCTCTGTGGAGATGGGAGAACCTTCCAGAAGGACAACCATCTCTGCAGCACTCCACCAATCAGGCCTTTATGGTGGAGTGGCCAGACGGAAGCCACTCCTCAGTAAAAGGCACATGACAGCCTGCTTGGAGTTAGCCAAAAGGCACCTAAAGGACACAAGATTCTCTGGTCTGAGGAAACCAAGATTGAACTCTTTGGCCTGAATGCTAAACGTCACGTCTGGAGGAAACCAGGCACCGCTCATCACCTGGCCAATACCATCCCTACGGCGAAGCATGGTGGTGGCAGCATCATACTGTGGGGATGTTTTTCAGCGGCAGGGACTGGGACAATAGTCAGGATCGAGGGAAAGATGAATGGAGCAAAGTACAGAGAGATCCTTGATGAAAACCTGCTCCAGAGCGCTCAGGACCTCAGACTGGGGCGAAGGTTCACCTTCCAACAGGACAACGACCCTAAGCACACAGCCAAGACAACGCAGGAGTGGCTTCGGGACAAGTCTCTGAATGTACTTGTGTCCCAGCCAGAGCCCGGACTTGAACCCGATCGAACATCTCTGGAGAGACCTGAAAATAGCTTGAGAGGATCTGCAGAGAAGAATGGGAGAAACTCCCCAAATACAGGTGTGCCAAGCTTGTAGCGTCATACCCAAGAAGACTCGAGGCTGTAATTGCGGCAAAGGTGCTTCAACAAAGTACTGAGTAAAGTGTCTGAATACTTAGGTAAATGTGATATTTCAGTTTTTTATTTTTAATAGATTTGAAAAAAAAATGAAAAACCTGTTTTTGCTTTGTCATTATGGGGTATTGTGTGTAGATTGATGTTTTTTTTTTTTTTTAATCAATTTTAGAATAAGGCTGTAACATAACAAAATGTGGGAAAAGTGAAGGGGTCTGAATACTTTCCGAATGCACTGTATGAATCAGTGGTCCACGATTTGGGGTGGAAATTGCCTATTGTGATGGTTGACTTTGAGTATTCATCAAAGTGTTTTCATGAAGTGCTTCAAACTTTCTACACTTTTACTGTAGTCGATCTAGTATGCGTAGGCTGTTTCCTATTTACAAGGCATCTTTTCACATTACCAGTAGAACATCTCTTCATTCACCCACTTCCCACTGCATCTCAATCCATTATCTTCCTCCTCGGCTGTAAACAACGTAAAAACACACGCTCACACACACAAATTGAAGCAAACATGCACACCCACACGCGACCCACACCCCCAGCTGTATCAGACACTGTATCAGACACTTAACAGTGGATAGCGCTACCCTGGCAGCCTGGTGAGGAGGTCAGCGCCAGTCTTCCTAGCCTTGTTAAGGCGCTGATGTTCTTATTAAAAGAGAATTTCTGGGGCTGAAGGACTCCAGAGAGCCAGCTGGGCCCCCTGTTCGCTTCACCTCGCGCCTTGATTGGCAAGGGGACGGCCGTCGTCACGGAACGGCACACACGGTTCTCTGGTGGTCCTGCCAAACAGCGCCAGTGCTCAATTAGGGCACCTGCATGGTGCTCCGAGCCTGGCCACCTCCTAACTGGCCTCAGCCGCAGGGAGGTCATGCTCCTGCTAACAGGGTTCACACACACAGCTCACACTGCAGCACACAAATACTGTGCGTGTCTGTGTGAGGGAAGATTTGGAAAAGCAGTGTGAGATTTACTATGATATGGCAGTATACAGGATTTCATGCCTTTTCTAAACTAAAACATGCATGAAAGCTATTTTCTTAACACAGGTTCATGGCCAAGCATTACTCAACATCATAATTGATTAACATAAATTGCATTTTATTAACATTTTATTCATCTTAGTTTGGTGAAGAAAGTACAGCAGAATACTCCATTAATATTCAAGTTATTTAAAACATGTTTTCCCCATGTCTAGAACTTTTTGAAGGCTTCAGTTTTTTGACCTCACAGGTTTTTTATTTTTGTTGGTTTTTCCTCGTTGAGCACGTGATGGCAGTTTCTTGGCTGTTGGGCAATTACACCACGTCCATTTTAATTACTTTCAGTTTGAGAGGACACATTCCTATGTCTGCAAATCAGCATTTGGTTATTTCTGGACATTTTCTCTCATTACTATTTTTGGCTTCCACCACTCTCTCCGCCATGCATCTCTCTGACATATTTGCAGGGATTTGCTGCTAACAATAGTAACTACCTCAAAAAGCACCACCATCTCAGATTGTTCTGAAATCGTTTCTGTAGTTAGAGACAGATAAGATTAGCATTCATTAAACATTCATTTGTTGAAATATACACTGAACCAAAATATAAACGCAACATGCAACAATTTCTAAAATTTTACTGAGTTACAGTTCATATAAGGAAATCAGTCAATTGACATTAATTAATTAATTAGGTCCTAATCTATGGATTTCACATGACTGGGATTACAGAAATGCATCTGTTGGTCACAAGTACCTTAAAAAAAAGGTAGGGGCGTGGATCAGAAAACCAGTCATTATCTGGTGTGACCACCATTTGACTCATGCAGCGCGACACATCTTATTCACGTAGAGTTGACCAGGCTGTTGATTGTGGAATGCTGTCCCACTCCTCTTCAATGGCTGTGCGAAGTTGCTGGATATTTGCTGGAACTGGAACACGCTGTCATACATGTCGATCCAGAGCATCCCAAACATGCTCAATGGGTGACATGTCTGGTGAGTATGCAGGCCATGGAAGAACTGGGACATTCTCAGCTTCCAGGAATTGTGTACAGGTCCTTGGTACATGGGGCCGTGCATTATCATGTTGAAACATGAGGTGATGGCGGCGGATGAATGGCACGACAATGGACCTCAAGATCTCGTCACGGTATGTCTGTGCATTCAAATTGCCATCAATAAAATGCAATTGTGTTCGTTGTCTGTAGCTTATGCCTGCCCATACCATAACCCCACCACCACCATGGGGCACTCTGTTCACAACGTTGACATCAGCAATCTGCTCGCCCACATGACACCATACACGCCATCTGCCCGGTACAGTTGAAACTGGGATTCATCCATGAAGAGCAAACTTCTCCAGCGTGCCAGTGGCCATCGAAGGTGAGCGTTTGCCCACTACGTGCCCCGTGTAGCTCAGTTGGTAGAGCATGGCGCTTGCAACGCCAGGGTTGTGGTTTCGATTCCCACGGGGGGCCAATATGAAGAAAATAATAATAATATGTATGTAAGTCGCTCTGGATAAGAGTCGGTTATTACGCCGAACTGTAGTCAGGTCAAGAACCTGGTGAGGACGAAAGCACGCAGTTTGTGCAGAAATTCTTCAGTTGTGCAAACCACCAGTTTTATCAGCTGTCCGGATGGCTGGTCTCAGACAATCCCGCAGGTGAAGAAGCTGGATGTGGAGGTCCTGGGCTGGCGTGGTTACACGTGGTCTGCAGTTGAGGCCGGTTGGACTTACTGCCAAATTTTCTAAAACTACGTTGGAGGCAGCAGCTTATGGTAGAGAAATTAATATGAAATTCTCTGGCAACAGCTCTGGTGGACATTCCTGCAGTCAGCATGCCAATTGCACGCTCCATCAAAACTTGAGACAGCTGTGGCATTGTGTTGTGTGACAAAAACTGCACATTTTAGAGTGGCCTTTTTATTGTCCCCAGCACAATGTGCACCTGTGTAATGATCATGGTGTTTAATCAGCTTCTTGATATGCCACATCTGTCAGGTGGATGGATTGTCATGGCAAAGGAGAAATGCTCACTAACAGGGATGTAAACAAGTTTGTGCACAACATTTGAGAGAAATACGCTTTTTGTGCGTATGGAACATTTCTGGGATATTTTATTTCAGCTCATTAAATATGGGGCCAACACTTTACATGTTGCGTTTATATTTTTGTTCAGTGTAATTTAATCTCTGAGAAACTAAGCTAATTGATTGCACCCAAATTGGCCATTTTAATTTATAGGACTGAAATGCAGTGCTTTTGGAAAGTATTCGGACCCCTTGACTTTTTCCACATTTTGTTACGTTACAGCCTTATTCTAAAATGGATTCAATTGTTTTTTCCCCTCATCAGTCTACACACAATACCCCATAATGTTTTTAGACATTTTTGCAAATGTATTACAAATTAAAAAACGGAAATATCAGATTTACATAAGTATTCAGAGCCTTTACTCAGTACTTTGTTGAAGCACCATTGGCAGCGATTACAGCCTCGAGTCTTCTTGGGTATGACGCTACAAGCTTTGCATACCTGTATTTGAGGAGTTTCTCCCGATCCTCTCATGCTCTGTCATGTTGGCTGCACAGCTATTTTCAGGTCTCTCCAGAGATGTTCGATCAGGTTCATGTCCGGGCTCTGGCTGTGCCATTCAAGGACATTCAGAGACATGTCCCGAAGCCAACAACTAGTATACAGTATCAGTTCTTTATCAGTCTGAGAAGTAGTGTGGAGTATTACTTCTTCGTCCTTTGTAATGTATTCCCTGTGATTCTGGTGATGTCCCCAACCCCCCCCTTTGCATCTTTGGGTGTAAAACCAATAGCTTTTGTCATGATTAAAATATATGGACCATTTTATAGGATTCCTCATGGCTTACTCAATGGTAGGAAGAAGTTTGGTCCAAATTGGATGTTGGGTACTATATTTGTTGAATGTTATGTGAATCCTATCAATTATAAGAGCCAATTTGGGTGCAATCAATTACCTTAATTTTCAGATCAAAAATAATGACATGGAATGACCTTATAATGTTATGAAATGACTCAGTAGCTCCCCAACCCACTCAGACTCCCATTTTTCATCTGATACATTGGAGTTATTATGTTTTGATGAACTTTTCGATAATTAATTCTGCACTGCTTTACATCCGAGCACAGTGAACAAGTCCCTACATTAAAGTGAGCCCCAGTAGCTCTTAGCCAGACATACCATATTGTAGGTCCTAGATTGAGTCTTCATTGGTGGCAGTAACCCCAGCTATCCCTTCCATAAACTCTGTCTTTAAACAAGGCTGTTTGGCCACATTGGTAGGATTAACAAGAGGACTGTTGTAATGTGATTGGCTGACACAGCCTCTTTGCATAGGAAAGCCCACATTCCCCAACTCTCATCTGCCCTGCCAGCTCCCCAGTCTTGTGGAGCAGTTTTCTTAAGGAAAACTGAAATCTGTCCTACCTCATTAATACCAGCATGTCACCTGTGCAATTAGAGGTGAAAAAACTCTAGATCACTTTTACTCCACACACAGAGACTCATACAAAGCTCTCCCTCGCACTCCATTTGGAAAATCTGACCATAACTCTATCCACCTGATTCCTGCTTACAAGGAAAAACTCAAACAGGAAGTACCAGTGACGAGCTCAATGCGGAAGTGGTCCGATGAAGCGGATGCTAAGCTACAGGACTGTTTCGCTATTACAGACTGGAATATGTTCAGAGATTCATCCGATGGCATTGAGGAGTTTACCACATCAGTCACCGGCTACATTAATAAGTGCATCGACGACGGCGTCCCCACAGTGACCGTACATACATATCCCAACCAGAAGCCATGGATTACAGGCAACATCCGCACTGAGCTAAGGGCTGGAGCTGTTGCTTTCAAGCTTATAAGAAATCCCATTACACCCTCGGGTAAAGCGTCAATACAGGACTAAGATCTAATCATACTACACCAGCTCTGACGCTTGTTGCATGTGGCAGAGCTTGCAAACTATCATGGATTACAAAGGGACACCCAGCCGTGAACTGTCCAGTGACACGAGCCTACCAGACGAGCTAAATGCCTTGAATGCTCGCTTCGAGGCAAGCAACACTAAACCATGCATAAGAGCGCCAGCTGTTCTGGACAACTGTGTGATCACGCTCTCCGTAGCCGATGTGAGTAAGACTTTTAAACAGGTTAATATTCACAAGGCTGCAGGGCCAGGTGGATTGTTACTCAGAGCATGTGCTAACCAGCTGGCAAGTGTCTTCACAGACATTTTCAACCTCTCCCCGACCCAGTCTGTAATACCTACATATTTCAAGCAGACCCAGTGCCCAAGAACGCCAAAGTAACCTGTCTAAATGACTATCAGGGCCCCGTAGCACTCGCATCTGTAGCCATGAAATGCTTTGAAAGGCTGGTCATGGCTCACTTCAACGCCATCATCTCAGACACCCACTCCAATTCGCATACTGCCCCAACAGATCCACAGATGACACAATCTCTATTGCACTCCACACTGCCCTTTCACACCTGGACAAACGGAACTCCTGCGTGAGAATGCTGTTCGTTGGCTACAGCTCAGCGTTCAACACCATCACTAACCAAGCTCATCACTAAACTAAGGACCCTGGGACTGAACACCTCCCTCTGCAACTGTATCCTGGACTTCCTGACAAGCCACCCACAGCTGGTGAGGGTAGGCAACAACACATCCGCTAAGTTGACCCTCAACACACGTGCCCAAGAACGCCAAGGTAACCTGTCTAAATGACTATCGGGGCCCCGTAGCACTCACATCTGTAGCCATGAAATGCTTTGAAAGGCTGGTCATGGCTCACTTCAATGCCATCATCTCAGACACCCACTCCAATTCGCATACTGCCCCAACAGATCCACAGATGACACAATCTCTATTGCACTCCACACTGCCCTTTCACACCTGGACAAACGGAACTCCTACGTGAGAATGCTGTTCGTTGGCTACAGCTCAGCGTTCAACACCATCACTAACCAAGCTCATCACTAAACTAAGGACCCTGGGACTGAACACCTCCCTCTGCAACTGTATCCTGGACTTCCTGACAAGCCACCCGCAGCTGGTGAGGGTAGGCAACAACACATCCGCTAAGTTGACCCTCAACACGCGGGCCCCTCAGGGGTGCGTACTTAGTCCCCTCCTGTACTCCCTGTTCACCCACGTCTGAGTGGCCGCGCACTACTCCAACACCATCATTAAGTTTGCCGACGACACGATGATGGTATGCCTGATCAAAGACGATGATGAAGACAGCCTGTAGGGTGGAGGTCAGAGACCAGGCAGTGTGGTCCCAGGACAACAACCTCTCCTTCACCGTCAGCAAGACAAAGGAGCTGATCGTGGACTATAGGAAACAGGAGTGCTTAGCACGTCTCCCATTCAAGTCGACGGGGCTGTAGTGGAGCGGGTCAAGAGCTTCATGTTCCTCGGTGTCCACATCACTAAGGACCTATCATGGTCCAAACACACCAACACAGTCGTGAAGAGGGCACGACAATGCCTCTTCCCACTCAGGAGGCTGAAAAGATTTGGCACGGGCCCTCATATCCTCAAAAAATATACAGCTGCACCATTGAAAGCATGTTGACTGGCTGCGTCACCAATTGGTATGGCAGCAGCTTGGCATCCGACTGTAAGGCACTACAGAGGGTAGTGCGTACGGCCCAGCACATCACTGGGGCCGAGCTTCCTGCCATCCGGTGCCGAGCTCCCTGCCATCCAGGGCCTCTATACCAGGTGGTGTCAGAGGAAGGCCCTAAAAATTGTCAAAGACTCAAGCCACCCAAGTCAGACTGTTCTCTCTGCTACAGCATGGCAAGCGGCACTGGAGCACCAAGTCTGGGACCAAAAGGCTCCTGAACAGCTTCTACCCCCAAGCCATAAGACTGCTCAACAATTAATCAAATGGCTACCCGGACTATTTGCATTGACCGCCTTGTTTTATTTGTTTATTTCGTTTTTTTGCACTGACTCCATTGCACTGGCTCTGCACACTCACACATCATACACTGACACTCCAACACACACACACACACTACATACTCTCACACACACACAAAACACACATGCATATTGACGCCACACACACTCGCACATAGCCACATTTTCAAATACGCTGCTGCTACTCTGTTTATTATCTATCCTGATTGCCTAGTCACTTTTACCCCTACCTACATGTACATATTACCGTAATTGCCTCAACTACCTTGTACCCAAGCACATTGTCTCGGTACTGGTACTCCTTGTATATAGACTCGTTATTGTTATTTTATTGTAATCTTTCTTACTTTTTAACTCTGCATTGTTGAAGAAGGGCATGTAAGTAAGCATTTCACAGTAAAGTCTACACCGGTTGTATTCGGTGCATGTGACAAATAACATTTTATTGAGTCGATGGAGGGGTTCTTGGCTAAGCCCTCTGGGTCAATTCATTTTCTCTGGAGATGACCGCTTGTTCAAAGATTTTGCTTCATGGTTATTGACCGACAGTAGTGCATCCAACTGTCAAATACAAAGATCAAAATGTGTCTATTTTGGCCATGTGGATTTGTTTGAGATTCTCAACGTGTACATTGGCCATGGCGTATTGTGAGTCTTTGCACTGTATAACAGTGTTTAGTATAGAAAGACTCCAGAGCCATTGAAGCTAGGTGTGTGTACATTCATGTGCATTTTCTACACACTGCACAGTGTATACACACACACCATCCTTAAACAGCTTGCTGACCAAATGTTTGGATAAGAACAGGTAGGTAGCCTAGTGGTTAAGAGCGTTGGGCCAGTAACCGAAAGGTCGCTGGTTCGAATCCCAGAGCCAACTAAGTGAAACATCTCTTGATGTGCCCTTGAGCAAGGCACTTAACACTAATTGCTCCTGTAAGCCACTCTGGATAAGAGCATCTGCTAAATGACTAAAATGTAAAAAGATTGTGTTTGAAACGCATTAGCTCCAGGGCCTGTGTGTGTTTGTGGCATTTCTGGTGTGTGTTTGGGGTGAAAGGAGAGGTGCAGAGTTAACACCTCCTGCCTGAGTAGTTTATCTTTAACCGAGTGTGATTAATGCAGGGTGGCCATCCAGAGCGACACTAGTAGCTCGGGGCCTTCTAGAAAGGAAATATTAACTACCAGGCCCCTGCAGCCAAGCTACTTGAGAGAAAGGAGAAAATATTTGAAAATGATTGATCAACAGTCCTTTTTTTACTCTCAATGGAAAGGCAGTTGTTTGTGTATTTGTGTTAGACTAATCACATATGAAATAGGCCTATGTTTTTGGCGAGTTGTTGAAGTAGACACGTCACATGCGGTGTAGTGAATGCCCAGCACTGACACTGTGTGTGTGAACGTGATAGAAGGACCACTCGACTCAGCCCTTCCTCCTCAGCTAGCTAATACTTTGGGAAATTATTTCTGTGACACCAATGAGTGAATGCAGAACTAAACTAGCGACTCAACTACTATTTTTCTCAGAGGATGTCATTTACATAGTGTTGTTAGTGTATGAATAATACTCTATCACTAATCAGTTATGTGAAGGCAACACTTTCATACTCTGACACCTTCCTTCCCTCCTGTCCTCCACAGGTTGATGCTCCAGCTGCCTGAGGAAATGGGGTTAATGGCTGTAGCTGCTCGACAGACCCAGGGTAGAGGTCAGTTTCCACCACAGCGCTCGCTTTCTTTCTCGCTCTCTCTCTCCCTCACTTAGCTAGTACTCTTAAATTCACCTACATTGGTACATTTTTGTACCTCGTTCCGATGAATAACCTAAAGGTGGATTGTTACATCACGTCTCCTCTCACTGTCTTTTTGTGTGTTTTCTGTTGCGTTTTCCGTGTGTCAGGCCGCGGGGGGAATGCGTGGCTGAGTCCTCTGGGATGTGCTATGTTCAGTGTGCATGTGCAAGTGGCTGTGCGCTCCAGACTAGGCCAGAGGATCCCCTTCCTGCAGCACCTGGCTGCCCTGGCCGTGGTGGAGGCCGTACGCACCCTTCCCGGTTACCAGGTACAAACACTACGTACTGCTGCATGGTTACCACCAAGCTACACTATATATACAAAAGTATGTGGACACCCCTTCAAGTTAGTGGATTCGGCTATTTCAGCCACACCCGTTGCTGACAGGTGTATATAATCGAGCACACAGCCACGCAATCTCCATAGACAAACATTGGCAGTAGAATGGCCTTACTGAAGAGCTCAGTGACTTTCAAAGAGGCACTGTCATAGGATGCCACCTTTCCAACAAGTCAGTTCGTCACATTTCTGCCCTGCTAGAGCTGCCTAGGTCAACTGTAAGTGCTGTTATTGTGAAGTGGAAACGTCTAGGAGCAACAACGGCTCAGCTGCGAAGTGATAGACCACACAAGCTCACAGAACGGGACCATCGAGTGCTGAAGCACGTAGCGCGTAAAAATAATCTGTCCTCGGTTGCAACACTCACTACCAAGTTCCAAACTGCCTCTGCAAGCAACGTCAGCACAATAACTGTTAGTCGGGAGCTTCATGAAATGGGTTTCCATGGCCGAGCAGCCTCACACAAGCCTAAGATCACCATGAGTGGTGTAATGCTCGCCGCCATTGGACTCTGGAGCAGTGGAAACGCGTAATCTGGAGTGATGAATCACGCTTCACCATCTGGCAGTCCAACGGAAGAATCTGGGTTTGGCGGATGCCAGGAGAACACTACCTGCCCGAATGCATAGTGCCAACTGTAACGTTTGGTGTTTTTTATGGTGCGGGCTAGGCCCCTTAGTTCCAGTGAAGGGAAATCTTAATGCTACAACATACAATTACATTCTAGACGATTCTGTGCTTCCAACTTTGTGCCAACAGTTTGGGGAAGTTCCTGTTTCAGCATGACAATGCCCCCGTGCACAAAACGGGGTCCATACAGAAATGGTTTGTCGAGATCAGTGTGGAAGAACTTGGCTGGCCTGCACAGAGCCCTGACCTCAACCCCATCGAACAACTTTGGGATGAATTGGGACGCTGACTGCGAGCCAGGCGTTATCGCCCAACATCAGTGTCCGACCTCACTAATGCGCTTGTGGAAGCAAGTCCCTGCAGCAATGTTCCAACATCTAGTGGAAAGCCTTCCAGAAGAGTGGAGGCTGTTATAGCAACAAAGGGGGGACTAGCTCCGTATTAATGCCCATGATTTTGGAATGAGATGTTCGACGAGCAGGTGTCCACATACTTTTGGTCATGTAGTGTATCTCCAAGCTACAGCCATAGACCTGCCCTATCCCAATCAATGTCACTGAGGTTAACCTGTCATCACTAGAATACTTTACTTACTGCACTGATACATTTTCCATTGGGAGCGCTCCTTATGCCGAATAAAGGGCTCCAGTTTTCACACAGCTGTTTATGGCCAGTCAGGTGTCCCTCTTCTTGTTCTATTCAACGCAATGCACTTCCCTCTCCAAATGGATGGTGTGTCTAACTCACTGATCAAAAGGTTCTGTGCTAGAACTCTCCTTTCTCCCCCTCTCTCATTAAGCATCTATTTTACATGGTGTAAGGGCCCTATTATGCTTCCAGGTGTGTTTGTGTGTGTGAGAAAATATATGCGCTGCAGTGTGGGGGTCTGTGATGAGAAACACTCTGGTGTCACACTGCCCAGTTGTTTATGGGCTCTGGCCAGTCAGCCAAAGTGTAGAACAAGCCAATGCCTGGCACAGGAAGTATTACTGGACGTGAAGAAATAACAGCCAATGCTTTGCCTAAATATTTCTCTCTTAATCAAGACTAGAGGCCAGGTTTACATGTAGCTGGATATGCCATTTTTTTAGGTACTGTAGGCCTGTCAAAGCCATTGTAGACGTGTACCATGAGTTATGGGTAAATATAAACAGACATGGTTGCCGTTTTAAGCAATGTGCTGCAGATGAGGCAGAACCTAACCTTCAAAGCCGGCCATACTCAGAAGAGCTGTTCAGGTTGACAGACATACAGTATGGCATTTTGAACCCGTGGAGACGCTACATTTGCACAGTTATGTCATTTCTTGTACAGATTGGTTTTACAGACAGGGCATGTAAAACTATTAATTATTTCGATTTCTGTCTTAGCTTGTTCTAGACCTAACTATTTTCATGTATATCATGTTATGTCTTACATGTAATATTACATATTTGATTATTTAAGTGATAATTCCCTTGAAGCTGGTGTTTGGAGGATATATTGGCACGGTGTTGTTAGGCCCGAGACGAAGTCGAGGGCCGGCAAACCGTGCCAATATATCCTCCAAACACCGGCTTCGAGGGCATTATTACTTTTATACAACAGTTTACCAACATATTCAAATAAGATTGACATATTTTCATTAAAAACGTTATTTTGATGAATTTATTCATACTATTTTCTTCCTTCCACAAGATATAGTGCCGACCCAAATTCAGGGTTGCTACCCAAGCTGGCAGGTCATTCGTTCTATCGTTTCGGTTGCCAGAGACACGACCCAGTCGTTCAGTCTTTTTGTTCTATAACTATGGACACGACCCAGTCGTTCATTCTAAATGTTCCATTGGCGTACTGGCTGGCAACGTTCTTATCCCTTGCTTGCTAGCTAGCCAACTACGGCTTACTTACAGTCGCGTCAAACAGTGCAGCCAGAATAACAGCAAAGTAGCTGCATTTGCGTTTGTTTAAGCTGTTTTCTAGTGACATTTATTTGGATACATCCATAACAATGAGCTAATGATGCACGATTTCGCCTGGCATAGAAAATGTGCTATCTCATCAGGACACTGTTGTTCAGAGGAGCTAGCCAACAACACAACTAACACAATCACTTCAAACTGAAGCTGGAAAGACAGCAAACTAGCTGCACTTAGTTTCGTTTGACCTGTTTTCTATTGATAGTTCTTTGTATATATATCCATAAACATTATGCTGTTTCATGATTTCGACTGGCTGAGAAAAGCTGCCTGCCTGTCTGTCTCATCCCGACACGTTCGTTACTATGAGACAGCTGGAGATCGAATTTGAATATTGAAACAATGTTGCAAATGTCAGAGAGAGAGACAGGAAGGTTTATACAAATCTCCGTTGTTGAAAACGAAATGTTAGTATAAAAGAAATGTGAGATAATGTCTAGATGCTTTTTATAGTGGAAATCAAGTTCATAAATTGCCTGGCTGGGCTGATGAGACAGTGGATTGCGCAGTCAGATGGAACAGAGTAAATGGCTATTTTAACGTCAGATTTAGCCGGTGGTAACTTGAGGAATAGACACTGGCTGGAATGCGGTTTTAACCAATCAGCATTCAGGATTAGACCCACCCGTTGTATAAAAGTAGATACGGTATCGTGTACTATATCTCCGTATTTAATAGTACATTCATGTATTGATGTGTTACACCAGCATGTGTGATATAAAAGTGTATCTCAACGTCAGTTTTGGTCTCGTTGTAGGACATCGACCTAAGGGTGAAGTGGCCTAATGACATTTACTATGGTAACCTGATGAAGCTAGGAGGAGTGTTGGTGACATCAACAGTCATGGGACCAACCTTCCATCTCCTCATTGGTCAGAATCCTCTTCTACTTATGTTTATCCAAGTGCAGTATAATGGAGCTTCTGTTGAGGACTTAACCTGTTAACTTATAGAAAAAAACAGTGCTTTAATAAAATACCCTTTGTTATTCTTGGTGAAGTGTCTTCTCAATGAACGTCTTTAAACAATCTGCTTCTCCAGGCTGTGGCTTTAACGTCAGCAACAGCAACCCCACCATTGCCATTAACGACCTGGTGATGCAGCACAACCGAGAGCGCGGCACAAGCCTGGAGGCCCTTAGCTCAGCCCAGCTCATCGGCCGCACCCTCACCTCCCTGGAGCAGCTCATCTCTGACTTCCAGGAACGGGGGTCAGAGGCCGTCCTACCCCTCTACTACAAGAGATGGGTGCACAGGTAAGATAACTTGGATGGATATTATTTTATACTCGGTAGGCTACCTGTAAAATCTACTCAGCTCATAATATTAATTGTCATTCAAGAGGAACTTCTTTCCCACACAGACACAACAATACAAATCTCTCACGCTTCAGACATAACATGTAAACATGGGAATTGTGTTTACACTACATTGACCTTGCTGTGCTCTCCGTCCTGTCTCAGTGGGACCCAGGTGCGTCTGTGGAGTGAGGACGGCCCCCAGGCTGTCGTGGTGGGCCTCGACGACAACGGCTTCCTGCAGGTGCGCTCCGAGGAGCAGGGCGTGGTCTCCGTGCAGCCTGACGGCAACTCCTTCGACATGCTGAGGAACCTGGTGGTCACCAAGCAACGCTAGGACCCTGTAAGAATCCCTGTAGAGTAGCCCCACCTGGTTGCCTGAAGGGCATTTTAGCCAGGGGCATCATGAAAGAAAATTAGCCAGCTCCTATGTAGCTTGAGTTGGAGATACTCTAACTGTTTGTGAGATCTCACACAACTAATCTGCAAGGGAAAAATACAACTTACATTTTTTTTCTTGTTTTTTACTTGATAGAATAACTAATTGACCTATCTATCAATTACCTATCTGCAAGTAAAAATACTAATTTTCTCTTATTTTACTTGATAGATTGGCTGAAACGTATTGGGAGCCTAAAGCATCTGAAAATGTTTGTTAGGATGCCATCCCATGGTATTTAGGTAGCTTTTTAAAGTTGGCCTGTTTAGTGTAGTGCGGTGGTAATGGAATTACTTGAGTAGTTCATGTATTACTCCTGTCCATGAGTACCCCCAACAGCACACATTTTTGTTGTAGCCCCGGACAATTACACCTTTATTACATGATCAAATTATAGTTGGCAGCTACAGGATTTCTAAAATACAGTAGTTTATGAAGAATACAAAATGAGTTATTCACCGAACTCGCATATATTAAATTGTACAATAGCATAGGTTAGGTATCATTTACCAGTCATTTTGTGCAAAGGTTGTGAAGTCAAATTGTCAACACTGATTATTTCCTTTTGTAATGTAGTATTCCATGTAATATCTTTAGTTACAACACTCAAATGCTCTCGAGAAAGTGCTAGAGGTCGACAACAGTATTTTTTTCCAGAGGTGTTGACGCGAGGGCTATTAACATGTTAAAACACGTCTTTAACTTATCGCTTGGAAATGTACCAAATCTGCTTTGCGTAAAGACGTTGTGATGCTATATTGACATGGGAGGTCACACTTAGATGCAAATGTATTAATTGAGTGCAAACATGTTGTGATAGATTGCCCCGAAGGCTGGCACATATCCCAATTGCTGGACTGTTTAGCATTGGTCGCTACTGAGCTACGGGATAACCCAAGCCTGTTGCACTGAGTCATGTATTAACTTGTGTTATCATAGAACTCCATCAATTTAAGAACTATAAGTTCATATCACTTACTTTAAGCCTTGCGTTTTATGTTTTAGAGGTTAGATTGAGACCTTGTTTTTGTTACTCTTTAGGACAGGCATGCTGGATTGTATTCCTTACTTTAAGTTTCAGAGACTATAATTGATACTCAATGTCTAACATAAGATACATATTTGTAAGATAAAGAGGTGATCTGTATATTTTGATAACACACAATTGATGTAAAACATCAGCACTCTATAACTATGTAATTATGTGATAAAGGAATACTGGTTGCAGTCGTATGATAAAAAAACTGTTTGGTAAACTTATATATAAATATCAATTATATATCTTGTCATTCCAATAAGAGCTATTATTAAAAACCTATAATGAAATAAATGGAGATAACTGGACTTGGATTGTTCTTACTCTTACAATACTGTGTAGATGATGATACCTTTGCATGGGTATTAGGCAAAAGGTGTAGACACATGAACGAATGCGCCTAGAGCGGAATTGGCTTTCAAGTCTGCTTCAAAATAATGCTGTTTGCAACAACCCAATCTCCCATCTAAAGGCCTGTCATTGGACAACAAGAAGGGGCCTCTTAAACGAAGGGAGGTAGGGTTCCTATTGCTTTCTTTGCTCTGCTCTCCTTTCTCCATGCCCCTTGAACTGTCCTAAAGAGAAAGACACTGTTGATTGAGTCCAGCTTTGCCCAGCGGTGGGAGAGGGGGGTGGGGAAGCATATTCCCTCCCTCTCCCGGTGGGGGAGGGATGAGGTGTGGTAGAGCCCCTTGGTGCAGGTGGCCAGTGGGGATGGTGTGGGGGGGGGGGGGGGGGGCTCCTCCACTGTGTTGGGCTCATCCCAATGCTCCTAAATGACACCTAATTTGCCTTCAGCACCCACCTCAGGCCTTGTACTCGTCTCTGCCAGATGAGGTGAAAATATGCACGCAAGCTCCACAAACTGGACGCAGCCCTCACCTCATTACAAGCTCATTCCCCCCCTTTTCAGGTTTTAGTAAATGTACCGAATATGGTTTCATCAAAGTTTTAGCTGTGTGCTAACAGAGAATGTATTCAATGCAATGTTGAGGTATTTACAGTGCCTGGTTGTATGAATACTGTTACTTTTTGAGGAAACAACATGGTCCTCTGAACACTGTTGAAAACAACTGGCTTCCAATGTAGCGATTTTGATCAATGGAGATTTAGGTTTTAGCTGCACCGTGCTGATGTAGCTGATGGTGTGCGGGTGTACACTGGAGCATCAGCTGTAAAGACTCCGGAGTTTCTCAAACCTAAAGTTCATTAAGCAAATAGCTTACCTCTGGATCCATAAATGGCGCCGCCTCAATATCCTATTAAACAATTTCAGTGGCAGGTCTCAAGGGTCAAAATGGATCTATCCTCTTTAATATTGGCTGCATAATACCACATCTCAATCCAGCCTCCCCAGAGAGACAGCAAAGCCCTTTGGCTCACCTTCAAATATCAGAGCTTTTCTTCAAGAAAATCTAGACATGCCGTTTTAAAGGGTAGTAAGATCGGAATCCTTGGCTTCTATGTTTACACTAACTATATTCTATAAGTTATAGAAAACAGAATGAAGTGAAGGATGGAAGATTGAGAAAATAATGGTTGTCTGAGTGCTAATATGTGTGCTGAACTTTGTTTTACAAGCATTCTGCCATGTGTACTGGTTATGTAGGGAATAGTTGACTGATTTCATATCCCATCATGTGATGAAACCTAAAAGACTAGCAGGGAAAACAAGCATATGAAGTAGACATACTGTATTTACATCAACTTTGAAGTGGCTTTGAAAACTGGTGGAAGGTGCATTATTGCATTTGAATGTTTTTAGGCTTTATTTGAAACATGCAAATACCCAATGGTTACCTGTAATGGGTTTTTGGTGTTACATTTTACATTTTCTGACCTCTGAAATCCATAAAGCACAAATTACACTGTGGCTCCTTTAGGTTGCTTTAGAAATAACATGGGACCATTGTTGATATACTGTACATAACACTAATATGAGAATAATACAGTTTTTTATGGAAGTGCCTAATACTTTCAGAGCTTCTGCTAAGTTGTGTTTGAGTTTAGATGTTAACATGGAGTGTCTCCAGTGGTCCTTGGCTGTCATCGGACTGTGTAGATGTGGACCCCTGGCTGTGTGACTGGGGCTTGTCTAAATATCTCCCTGACCGTCTATATGTGCCCTAAGGGGAATGTGGAGGGGTGTATGGATAGTTCCTTGCAGTAATTGGGAGAACACACTCCCACATACAGACATTTGGAGGGCCCATGTGACCATGTTGATGGGATACAGGCAGGAGGACAAAAAGGTGTATTTCAAGATGACCTCATAGAAAGAAAGTAAGAAGGTTATTTATGTAACTATTATATAAAAGTGTTCCTCATTCGGACATATGACGTGATTGATATCACAGCAATGTCCATAGACCTCTTCAATAACCAGATGATATCCATGATGCATTCTGAGGAATAAAGAAGAGCTGAAAATAGAAACGGACAATGACTGTCTGGCAGGACATTTCATTTGAATTGTTTATTCAGAATGAAAGCAAACTACCTTGTTTTATTTCATTTCATTTCCCCCAATGCAGTTGATTTTTTTTCATTATACTTGTTAGACCCTGGTTTCCTTCATAAATAAGCAAGCTGCTATGTGTTGCACAATAATAAATATACACATTACGTTTCCGATCTCTGCCATGGGTAGAATAGACCAAATTAATTCCAACTTCAAAAGAGGGTGAAGGATATTTACCCTCATTCCTGTTTGCAAGACAGTGTTCACATTCAATACTTTTGTGACAAATTTTTCTGTTCATTATACAAGGTAAGGAGTGACAGCATTTATTATTTTCTGTTGGCATAACTTACACGTTCTCCTTTTTATGTTACTGTCATTAAAAAAAAGTGCATTGGAAACAGTTTGCACTTGAACTAGCTTGCAAATTGGGTTGAAACCATGTTACATGTAATCAAAATGCTGCTTTAGACCATTCTATAGTCTCTTCTTGTTCAGGTCTGTAGGATTGGTACCTCTATGAGTTACAACATTAGAGGGGTGTATTCTTCACAGGCAATTTGTACCTCAAATGATGTACCGTATGGCTCAAAGGTGATTGACGTCTTATCAAAAGAAATGGCTTTGAACTAGAACGTGACAATGCATTACATATGCTATTGGCTAAACAGTATGCCAAAAATATAATATATTCAAGAAACCTGAAATTACTGGCTGCTCCTTACAGGAGTCTGGCATTGGTTAATCTGTGTAGAAAGCATCGGGAAAAACAGAAATGGAGAGCCATGTTGAGGTCTTAACCAGACAGGGTCCCCAGAAAGTGACTTGACTTATGACCAAAAAGGCTGAAGCCTCAGGGTGTCTGTCCCTTCTTGACCTTCAACCCCGGCCTGTGTCACCTCTCGTTGGTGATGATGACGGACGTGCCGATGTAATGAGGGATCTCTTTGTGAGTCTCAGGGGAGGGGCTAGAGGCGGGGCTTTGGCTCTTGTAGCCATAAGAACCCATTTCATCGCCGCGGTAACCATAACTGTCCGTCAAATGGCCGAGGGCAGCGTAGGGCGGGGCCTGGAAGGAGCTGTGTTTGGCCAAGACGTGGTGGAGGTTCAAAGACACGTACGGCGCCTGGGCTGGCAGGCCTGCCCCAACTCCCACCCCCATCCCAACCCCAACTTCAACTCCTACCCCCATCCACATCCTCCTCTCCTCCTCCACCGCCTCAGCCTCCAGTAGCTTGGGGGTCCTCCGCTCTCCATTGCAGTCCGTGTGCTCCAAGGGGCCGGTGGCACTGTGGCTGTAGGGGGACTCCATCATACACAGCCTCCTGCGCTGCTCCAGCACCACCTGCATGGGGAAGGGCTGGACCAGGCCGTGGAGGGACCGGGACTGCTTACAGCTTGCCTTCCCCAGCACAGAGCTATTCAGCATGGGACAGGACAAAGGCTTCTCCCCTACTATGCAACCACCTCCCTCTGAGGCCTTGTGGAGGTGGTCTCGGTTGAACGGCAGCTTGCTGTCCTCTTTCGTGGCCTGTGACTGGGAGTGCAGGCGGTCCTCTGTGGTCTTCCTCTGGCCAAGCGTGTGATGCTCATAGGGCTCGTCCTTGAACCTGCTGTTAGAGCGCAGGGTCACGCAGCTGGAGAAGCCGTCATGGAGGGGTTCGCTGGGGGGATACCTCCTGCTCACCGTAGGGCCTGTAAAGAAATGAAATGCTACGGTGAGATTCAGACTAAAATGCTACAGTGAAACTGAGCTAAGACGAGGTCTTAAACAGCTGTAAGCTAAAAAACGTTACAACCCTGCTAATGGCAAGTCGTGAAGTACAAGTAAAATGACTGATTCTTTAGCTGTTTGACTGAATGTTGCTAAAATAGAATTAGCAGCCATTCATTACAGTTAGAGGATATAGCCAGACGCCTCTAGAAGTTGGGTTAGTCGCTGGTTTAAGACTTGCTGCCACACCAATCTGTCCCCTATACATTTTAAAATGATGGGGCACTACTACCACATAGCAATTCAATTGGTACAGCACTTTCAGTAATGGTGCAACAAATACAGCCTCTTACAAGGCAGACCTCAAAATATGTTAATGAGCCAGAAACAATACCATGTATCCACTAGTGGTCAAAAGGTTTCTGTATTCTGTGAGATTGAATTACAGTACCATTTGAAATATAGCAATTCTTTCCCTGCCCACAAATGTTCCCAGAATGCACCATCATTTAGAGTATGCTGCAGTAAAATGTTTCTCAGTGTTTGACTGTTGATAATACCCCAAATTACCATATACATTATAGTTTTCAGTTACAGTGTAGCATTTCTGGTTAAATGTAGCAATGCTAGTGTAAACTGATTTAAAAGCATGTAGAAAGAGCTCTGCGTTCCTCAGCGCTGATTGGAAGCTTGCGTTTCCCCATGCTTTTGACCCAGAGCCATACCGGAATATGCTATTGCAGTGGCAGTGGTGATGGCACATGATGCAGCAGAGGGCCTCAGGGTGTGACCAGGGTGGGTTTTGGCGTTGGCACAGCTCCAGCGCCCATCGCCCCCTCGACCCTGCAGGGAGCTGAGCAGCTGCTGGGCGGCCAGGCTGGGGGAAGGTGAGGCGGAAGAGGAACCCTGGGTGGGTCGCAACCTCCTCTGGGAGTCCGTGTGGGGTAGGTGTCCATATGGGTAGGGGAAGGAGAGGCCATACGGGGCGCTGATGCTACACAGGACCTCTCCAGCCTCTGGGCCTCCAGAGGGGCCAGAGCTCTGCCCCTGGCAGGGGGTCATAGGGTAGGGGGGGCTCTCCTTCCAGCCCTCTCCTTGGGGGGAGCAGTCCAGCTTGTTTGGGTGGTAGGTGCTGTTGGGCTGGAGGTGGAGGCAATAGACAACAGGTTATGGTGGTGTTGTTCTTTTCTATCAAAGACAGGCAATGAAGACAGTGTTGAGTACAGCTCATTTGTTGAGCTATGACAAAGAATCAAGTCACTTTGTTATATTTTTGGGATAACAATGAACAGAATATTTCATGAATTTTCAAGAGGAAAGTTCCTGATTGTGAATAGTGTCTCCTCTTTTTCCAAGCTGGCAAAACCAATTCATCCTAATATCTTAGTACATGTGAATGTACATTGTACAGGTATGTCAGCTACTGTATGTGCATATGAACTGTATTAGTAACTCGGTGTGAGGAGCAGTAGTCTTTAGTACCTGAGGGTAGGGGGCTGTTTTGAGTTTGCTCTTGATCTTGACTGCTTTGGTTTTAAGTTGTTTGCGGGGGTCCTGAAAGGAGGCCGGGCCACTCTTAAAGGCCAAGCTGGATTTGGCCGCTCGACTCTGCTCCTGAGACAGCTGCATGTCTTTATACTCCACGTCCCTGTGGCGAGACATATACATACAGCATAGAACAGCTTGGATAAGCATAACACACACACACACACACACACACACACACACACACACCGGGTGCACCACCTTACAAATTAGCTTGTGTTTCAAACCCAGACTTTCTGCCGCAAAATGTCCAAGACTATTAAATGGACGTTTTTTAGGTCGTGATTCAACTGTCCCAGCATCACTCAAGTCGAAAAGTGAAAGTGTTGACTCACGTCAGAACATAGTTGATGCTGACGATGCAGTGGGGTCTGGAGGAGCGGCTGTTGTGGACGATGGTGGCGTAGCTCTGCACCCACACCCAGCCCCCGTGCTTGGACAACATACGATAGTACTTAGTGGTGACCTGCCCTTTCACCAACACTGCAGAATAGGGAGGGGTGAGAGAGAAGAGGGAGGGGTGAGAGAGAACGATGGGGGTGAGAGATCAAATCACAGACTGCACTTTGCCTGAATAAAAGATTGAGGGAGAGAAAGAGAAGTGCACATACAGTTGAAGTCAGAAGTTTACATACACTTAGGTTGGAGTCATTAAAACTTGTTTTTCAACCACTCCACAAATTTCTTGTCAACAAACTATAGTTTTGGAAAGTCGGTTAGGCCATCTACTTTGTGCATGACACAAGTAATTTTTCCAACAATTGTTTACAGACAGATTATTTCACTTATATTTCACTGTATCACAATTCTAGTTGGTCAGAAGTTTAAATACGATGCGAAAAGTGCAAATCAATCCCAGGATAACAGCAAAGGACCTTGTGAAGATGCTGGAGGAAATAGGTACAAAAGTATCTATATCCACAGTAAAACGAGTCCTATATCGACATAACCTGAAAGGCCGCTCAGCAAGGAAGAAGCCACTGCTCCAAAACCACTATAAAAAAGCCAGACTACGGTTTGCAACTGCACATGGGGACAAAGATCGTACTTTTTGGAGAAATGTCCTCTGGTCTGATGAAACAAAAATAGAACTGTTTGGCCATAATGACCATCGTTATGTTTGGAGGAAAAAGGGAGTTGCTTGCAAGCCGAAGAACACCATCCCAACCGTGAAGCACGGGGGTGGCAGCATCATGCTGTGGGGGTGCTTTGCTGCAGGAGGGACTGGTGCACTTCACAAAATAGATGACATCATGAGGAAGGAAAATTATGTGGATATATTGAAGCAACATCTCAAGACATCAGTCAGGAAGTAAAAGCTTGGTCGCAAATGGGCCTTCCGAATGGACAATGACCCCAAGCATACTTCCAAAGTTGTGGCAAAATGGCTTAAGGACAACAAAGTCAAGGTATTGGAATGGCCATCACAAAGCCCTGACCTCAATCCTATAGCAAATGTGTGGGCAGAACTGAAAAGCGTGTGCGAGCAAGGAGGCCTACAAACCTGGCTCTGTTACACCAGCTCTGTCAGGAGGAATGGGCCAAAATTCACCCAACTTATTGTGGGAAGCTTGTGGAAGGCTACCCGAAACGTTTGACCCAAGTTAAACAATTTAAAGGCAATGCTACCAAATACTAATTGAGTGTATGCAAACTTCTGACCCACTGGGAACGTGATGAAAGAAATAAAAGCTGAAATAAATAATTCTCTCTACTATTATTGTCACATTTCACATTCTTAAAATAAAGTGGTGATCCTAACTGACCTAAGACAGGGAATTTTTATGTCAGGAATTGTGAAAAACTGAGTTTAAATGTATTTGGCTAAGGTGTATGTAAACTTCCGACTTCAACTGTAGCTATAGAATGCAGACAGAATGCTTGGGAGAGAGTGACTGCAAAAGGCTCAATTCCATTGACATACTCAGGAATACCTTGAATCATGATTACTGTATCATTTTTATTCTCCTCTGCAAGCATATTCTGTGAGAAACTCCACAGTTGCCACTTATAGAAACCCTAGCCCTCTCAAGGAGAGTGTGGGTTGTTTAGCTAGAAGTGTCACAATGTGGCCACAGAGGGGGACTGACTCACAGAGGTGGTGAGCGAAGCGTAGATGGAATACGTCACAGCCGTGCACGTGGTGGTATAGTGTCTTCTCGATCAGGTCCTGGGGTTCGTATCCCGTCAACTCAGCCACCCTTGAAACCAGAGGTCAGGAGTCAAAAATAAAACATTTTAAATCATGATTTTCAGATCCTTTGTTATGTTTGTCTTTTTCTTTTAATTAAATGTTTTATGTCTCATTTTACATACAGTGTATATTTTTTCCCCTCCCTCCCTCCCTCCCTCCCTCCCTCCCTCCCTCCCTCCCTCCCTCCCTCCCTCCCTCCCTCCCATACCTGGAGTCCAGGAAGATGAGCTTGAGGTCCAGGCTGGCCCTAAACATGAACATGTTGCTATGGAGCTTGATCTCTGTGATACCACTGGGAGGCAGGGAGTGGCCCACCGCCACCAGACCCACGATCTGATAACACGAGTCAAACAGCGCCATGTCCATCACGTACTGACGGATCTTCAAATAGCCACTGCAGTGGATCACCTGGGGAGCAGAGAAATGAGAGGGGCTTTACACAGCAATATAGAGATAGATACAGATACATACATAGATATAGCTAGACAGAGAGGCTTTACACCTTGCCTTATGTGTCCTGAATGTGGTTTTGTGTCCACATTTAGGTGGATCCGAGAGATAGATACAGTAGATTGAGATACAACATTGTTGGTAATGCAGCAAACTTACTCTCACTCACTCCGCAAAAGCAAGAGCAGGCTCAACCCTCAGCCTGCACCCCACTAAGTGCCCCTCTCCATCCCCCCCTCCTCCACTGCTCCCCTCCAGCCCTCCATCCCTGGAACAGCCACGTGCCTAGATGCTAATGCCGCTATTTATCTTCTTCACTTCCTGTTTACCTAAGCCTGCGCGGGCCTCGTCCGGCCATTCAGTAGCGGTCTCCCAGTTCACACAGATGATTTATTCCACTACTTAACATAAGCGGCTTGTTTATTGCCAATGTAAATTTACAACAGATCTCAATTGCAATCTGCTAGGTGATTTATATTATAGGGGAAGAGGGGAAGAGAGGGAAGAAGTAGGGAGTGAAGAATATAGCCGTTGCATCCAGAGAGGAGGATGGTGGAGGAACGACTGTGGACTGTGTGGACTGTGTTTTAGAAGAGGTAGTTGTTGTTGGAGATTTGAGTGAGTCAAGTGGAAATGCTGCAGCTGCTGAGATTCTCAGACAAACAATATGCAGTTTCAAATAACCTGTTAACACTATTAACACTATAATAACATTGTAGCCTCAATAGAACAGAAAAATAATCATCTCAAAATAGTAGAAATAGAATAAATATTTGTTTTTAACTGATGCATTTCAATTGTAGGTGTTTAATTTGAATTAGCTACTTTCTCTCTTATATTGATATTCATGAAATGTTTACTACTTCCAGAGACACAGATTATCATGGAATACAGTAACCAAAAAATGTGATTTCAAATATTTAATTTCATTATAGTAGTACCTTATATCCTCCACAAGTCAGTCCTGCATTACGCTTGGCCAACACACACTTCATCCTCAGGAAAAAAGAGCGCTCAATTTCGTACTCTATAACGCACACACACACACACACACACACACACACACACACACACACACACACACACACACACACACACACACAGAGAGAGAGAGGAGAGTGACTATAAGCACATGTTTCATGTTTTGTGTGGACCCCAGGAAGAGTAACTGCTGCTTTCGCAACAGCTAATGGGGATCCTAATAAATACCAAATACCAAATAAAGCAGCAGATGTGGATGTGGTTAGCCCAAGTGTGTGTGTGTGTGTGTGTGTGCGTGCGTGCGTGCGTGCGTGCGTGCGTGCGTGCGTGTGTGTGTGTGTGTGTGGGGGGGAGGGTCTTATTAAACTCCCCCAAAGACGGTACTCCACAGCATGTCGAGTACTGTTATCACGTAAGGCTTAACATGCTGCTCCTAGAAGAAGATAATGAAAACCTGCCTGCTGCTCTGAGCAGAGTGGCTGCCTGGGTATTGCCTTGTATTATGTATCATGGTGCTACACATTGTACTTTGTACACAAGTACTATGTTGTTATAGCTGCCTTCCTTCTTACGGAAGAGGTAGACATTGAAGTAGCAACACTGTTGCTTATAAACATACAGAGAGTTGAGTACATTTTGCATGAGGGAAAATCGTGATCAACTGACTGTTGGTTCGGAGAGAGAGAGAAGAAAGGAAGTAGAAAGGGAAAGGGAAGGGAGAAAAAGGTGAAAAGGAGAGAAATAGGTGAAAAGGAGAGAAAAAGCGAGAGAAAGAAAGACAGAGACAGAAAGAATAAGAAAGACAGAAATAGAGGGAGAAAAAATGAGAAAGAGAAAAAATAAAAGGTTAGTGAATAAATCAAGCATGTTAGGCACCTTGCAGGAAGTGATGATGGAGGGGCTGATGGGCACTGAGCACGGCTGTCATCTCATCATGGTCTGATGGGTGGATGTACTCAAATATACTGTTACCCGTCAGCTCCACCTGACACAAACAAATCAATCAATTACTTCACATGAAGTTTCATCAGCCTGAAATTTGAGAAAAAGACAAGTTACATTATATATGTTAGAGACCAACATATAATTTCTTCAATGACTTGTCATCCCTAACAGTGAAGAAGACAGAGTCTTTTTGAATGGTATTTTGAGGTCTTTTGATCATTTAGCAGGATGATACTCTGTCATTACAAGGGATTACATTATCAAAGAGAAATGCCTATTGAAGGGGGACACTGACACTGACGGTGTGTGTGTGTGTGTGTGTGTGTGCTTGTGCTTGTGCCTGCATGCGTACATGCATATGTGTTGGAAGTGAGAAGGGGGGCAAATCTCTTGCCACCCCTGAAATTGATCTCTGCATCACTTTCAGCTCCGCCTCAAAGGCGAATGATGTCAGGAAACACTAGGGTTAATTTATGAAATAACCAATAATTTGCATGACAACACAGAACACTGTCCAGGCTCCTCTCTGATCTATTTTACCTCCCAAATTTGGGGGCTGGGTCACTCAGCGAGCGGGTCACTGCTCCCCACTTCAACGACAAATTGGTTTCTTCATAGTGTGAAGTTAGGCTGGAGTAATCCATGCTTTGTAGTGAGAGAGCATTGGGACTGATAATAGGGGACTGCTCTGCTTTTTGGTGTCACAGAAATGGTGTTCAGGAGCAAGAAGTGAAATGTGTGTGTCAGTGGAGGCTCCTCAGAGAAGGAAGGGGAGGACCATCCTCCTCAGTGAATTTAATAAAATTAACACTACAGTTCAAAAGTTTGGGGTCACTTAGAAATGTCCTTGTTTTCGAACGAAAACAAAAAAATGTGTCAATTAAAATAACATCAAATTGATCAGAAATACGGTGTAGACATTGTTAATGTTGTAAATGGCTATTGTAGCAGGAAACTGCTGATTTTTAATGGAATATCTACATAGGCGTACAGAGGCCCATTATCAGCAACCATCAGTCCTGTGTTCCAATGGCACGTTGTGTTTGCTAATCCAAGTTTATCATTTTAAAAGGCTAATTGATCATTAGAAAACCCTTTTGCAATTATGTTAGCACAGCTGAAAACGGTTGTGCTGATTAAAGAAGCAATAAAACTGGCCTTCTTGAGACTAGTTGAGTATCTGGAGCATCAGCAATTGTGGGTTCGAATACAGGCTCAAAATGGCCAGAAACAAATAACTTTCTTCTGAAACTCGTCAGTCTATTCTTGTTCTGAGAAATGAAGGCTATTCCATGCGAGAAATTGGCAAAAAACTGAAGATCTCGTACAACGCTGTGTACTACTCCCTTCACAGAACAGCGCAAACTGGCTCTAACCAGAATAGAAAGAGGAGTGGGAGGCCCCGGTGCACAACTGAGCAAGAGGACAAATACATTAGTGTGTCTAGTTTGAGAAACAGACGCCTCACAGGTCCTCAACTGGCAGCTTCATTAAATAGTACTCGCAAAACACCAGTCTCAACATCAACAGTGAAGAGGCGACTCCGGGATGCTGACCTTCTAGGCAGAGTTGCAAAGAAAAAGCCATATCTCAGACTGCCGATCTTAATCTTTTATTTTTATTGGCCAGTCTGAGATATGACTTTTTCTTTGCAACTCTGCCTAGAAGGTCAGCATCCCGGAGTCACCTCTTCACAACACAACGTGCCATTGGAACACAGGACTGATGGTTGCTGATAATGGGCCTCTGTACGCCTATGTAGATATTCCATAAAAAAATCAGCCATTTCCAGCTACAATAGCCATTTACAACATTAACAATGTCTACACTGTATTTCTGATCAATTTGATGTTATTTTAATGGACACATTTTTTTTGCTTTCTTTCGAAAACAGGGTCATTTCTAAGTGACCCCAAACTTTTGAACGGTAGTGTAAGTTGTAAAACATTTAAAAGGTTATCCTTTTTAGATAAAACTATACTAAATATAATCACGTCACCAAATAATTGATTAAAACACACTACTTTGCAAAGAAGGTCTACAGTAGCCTCAACAGCACTCTGTAGGGTGGCACCATTGTGTAGCCGGAGGACAGCTAGCTTTCATCCTCCTCTTGGTACATTGACTTCAATACAAAACCTAGGAGGTTCATGGTTCTCACACCCTTCCATAGACTTACACGGTAATTATGATAACTTCCGGAGGACATCCTCCAGCCTATCAGAGCTCTTGCAGCATGAACTGACATGTTGTCCACCCAACCAAAGGATCAGATAATTAATCTAGTACTGAAAGCTACAGCTAGCTAGCACTGCAGTGTATAAAATGTGGTGAGTAGTTGACTCAAAGAGAAAGACAATAATTGCACAGTTTTGAACAAATTAATATCTTCCAAAATGAATGAGAAGCAAGAGAGAAATAGAGATTGTCATTTTTTTCACTTTCAGTTTCACTTACTTAGCTAGCAAATGCAGCTAGCTAGTTTAGCATATTGAAACACCCTGCTCAAACAGAGGATGCTATGTTAGCTAGCTGGCTATGACTTTCCAACAACACTGGAACTCTTCCAAGCTTTTGGTATTACTAATTTATTGCCACCGGGGCCCGCCAGTGTAACTGCTTACTGACTGTACGCTGTAACATTACTGCATGACTGTAGCGGGTTTACTAACGCGTTAGTGCTATTAGCTATGCTGACTATGACGTTACTTTAGCGAATATGGTGACAACAATGTAGGCTGTGTGTAGCGGTTTGGTTTGGAAAGGTTTTTTCTCCTGGTCACATACAGCTGATGTGTTGTGCATTGAAGTCCACAAGCGAAGGGAAGAGAGCACAAAAATGCGAGAAAGAATACAACGTGGCTGCTATGAAAGTGAATTGTGTTTACGCGTGATCAGGAGTGTATTCATTCCGCCGATTCTGTTGAAAAACGCTTCTTAAAAACGGAAGCAAACGGAACAAAACGGGGCTAAACATACCCTAATTTGTCCAATATAAACTCTTGTTTGCAACTGCAGGCAAGAGTGCGTAAGGCGGTATTGAATTTCACTCTCTGTCCATGACTCACTGTCTGTCACCTCAAATTTGTCTCTCGACGTGTGCACCTACGTTGTAAACTTTCATTCATAGGCTAGGTTGTAGCAACCTCATGATGGGTATAGGGAAAATGTAAGTATCATGTAGTAGTCTAAACCTATCGCTGTTACAATGAACTGGGTGAATGGAATATGAATGAGAGTCATCCAATATGCAGTAACAGAAATAAGGCCATGCTCATGACAAAATAATCGCCCCTCATCTTAAAAGGCACTGACCGCCACTGGTGTGTAAAAGCACCAATGTAAGTTAAGAAATGTGGATTACTGATACTTAACAGGCATCTAGATTTTACAATGGAGGATGGGTTAACCTCAATGTAAAAACAGAGGCATTCTCAACAGACTCTGTTTTCTCTTTTACAGTTAATTTTAAAACGACACTAACCTTAGCCAACTAAACACACACACACACAAACACACACTGACACTGACTTGCACCGGCTCTGCACACTCACTGGACTCTACCCACACACTCACACATTCTACACTGACACTCCAACACACACAAATATACACACACACACACAAGATATCAACAAAAGTGGATGGTCCATTTGAATAAGCTTGACAGCGTGCACAGGTGTGCACAAGCATAATTTACATCAGGCCTGCGTGCAAGAGCACCACATTCAGAGTGGGTGGTTGGGTTGTTTTTATTGGATTTAGATTTTGCTGTTGCTCAGCCCCCCTGTTTCTGAGCACAGCGGTCAATGTGTCTGTCCAAGTTTGCTTAGGGGAGGTACATTCAAGACATCAGCATTTCTGTTTGCTATCCACAGCTCAGTACACAATCTCTTTACATGAGTGCAGTGTTAGGATGACAGCGGTTCCCTACTTTAGGTTCTGGACAGTTTCATAAGCAGAACACCCCTATACTGTAAGTAGCTCAACTAAAATCAATGTGGGCCCCTCCATTTTTTAAAAACTGCTTCATAAAATAGTTATTTTGTTCAGGCCCACTACTTCTAGGGCACCCCTCAAAATCAATGTTCTACCCTTAAATATATATTGCAGCATTTCTGTCACTTGCCTTGTATGTTTTGGAAAGTGAACCAGATAGAATGACTGTATGCTGAAAGTAGAGACCAAGAGTATACGCATCAGAGACAGTTCTTAAACCTCTGTTTTGAGGGAGGCTGCCGCTGACTCCATTTTGCTATTCTCAGTAACAGCGTGTGAATAATGAGATGATTCAGTGGGAGTTCACGTGTGGAGAGGGTTAGATAGACAGAGCATCTCTCTCTGGGGGAACAGCAATACTGATGAAATGGGCTTGTCAAGCAGCGAAGCCCACTCCTGAGTACTGATCACACTGTCATAATGGAATATATATAAGTCAAACCAGCAACGATACACTGCTTCTCACTCAAACTGCCTGGATCTCAGTTAAGGCAGGGTAAACAGATTACACTATATACAGTATACAAAAGTATGTGAGTCTCCTGAGTGGCGCAGTGGTCTAAGGCACTGCATCGCAGTGCTAACTGTGCCACTAGAGATCCTGGTTCGGATCCTGGTTCGAATCCAGGCTCTGTCGCAGCCGGCCGCGACCGGGAGACTCATGGACGGCACACAATTGGCCCAGTGTTGTCCAGGGTAAGGGAGGGAATGGCCGGCAGGGATGTAGCTCAGTTGATAGAGCATGGCGTTTGCAACGCCAGGGTTGTGGGTTCGATTCCCACGGGGGGCCAGTGTAAAAAAAAGATATATGTATTCACTAACTGTAAGTCGCTCTGGATAAGAGCGTCTGCAAAATGACTTAAATGTTAACTGTATGTGGATCAAATGATTGGATTCGGCTATTTCAGCCACACCCGTTGCTGACAGGTGTATAAAATTGAGCACACTGCCATGCAATCTCCATAGACAAACATTGGCAGTAGAATGGCCTTACTGAAGAGCTCAGTGACTTTCAACTTGGCACCTTTCCAACAAGTCAGTTCGTCTAGTGCTGTTATTGTGAAGTGGAAATATCTAGGAGCAACAACGGCTCAGCCGCGAAGTGGGAGGCCACACAAGCGCACAGAAAAGGACTGCTGAGTGCTGAAATGCGTAAAAATTGTCTGTCCTCGGTTGCAACACTCACTACCGAGTTCCAAACTGCCTCTGGAAGCAATGTCAGCACAAGAACTGTTTGTCGTGAGCATCATGAAATGGGTTTCCATGGCCGAGCAACCGCACACAAGCCTAAGATCACCATGTGCAATGCCAAGCGTCGGCTGGAGTGGTGTAAAGCTCGCTGCCATTGGACTCTGGAGCAGTGGAAACACATTCTCTGGAGTGATGAATTACGCTTTACCATCTGGCAGTACGACGGACAAATCTGGGTTTGGCGGATGCGAGGAGAACGCTACCTGCCTGAATGCACAGTGCCAACTGTAAAGTTTGGTGGAGGAGGAATAAGGGTCTGTGGCTGTTTCTCATGGTTTGGGCTAGGCCCCTTAGTTCCAGTGAAGGTAAATCTTAACACTACAGCATACAATTACATTGTAGATGATTCTGTGCTTCCAACTTTGTGGCAACAGTTTGGGGATGGCCCTTTCCTGTTTCAGCATGACAATGCCCCCATGCACAAAGCGAGGTCCATACAGAAATGGTTTGTCGAGATCGGTGAGGAAGAACTTGACTGGCCTGCACAGAGCCCTGACCTCAACTCCATCGAACACCTTTGGGATGAATTGGAACGCAGACTGCGAGCCAGGCCTAATCGCCCAACTTCAGTGCCCGACCTCACTAATTATCTTGTGGCTGAATGGAAGCAAGTCCCCGCAGCAATGTTCCAACATCTAGTGGAAAGCCTTCCCATATTAATGCCCATGATTTTGGAATGAAATGTTCGACGTGCACTTACACACATACACATATACACATATACACACACACACTCACACACAATGTGCCAGACACTAACGTACATGCAAAACACAAAAATCTTCTTTGATGTCCAGCAAAGTTGATGATGACGTTGCTCCATTGAGAGAGGGTGCAGGGAGGAGGACACACACCGGACCGTTCTAAAATAATGTCTTCAACCGGGCTAGCTGAAGTTCCAACAGCTAACAGGCGTCAGTGCTATCTAACACCCCCCAGAGTGACAAGTGAGAAGCAATAGCTAGCTAAGCTAACCTTAAATATTAGCATGGGATGAGCTACTGTTTTCGCTGTGTCATACACCAATGCTACACTCACAGCATAAAAAGATGGAGGTTTTCGCACGTCCCAAATTGTAGGGTGTCCAATCAAAAACGCATCTTTAGACCAATGGGTAAAATAATATTTTATACTGAACAAAAATATAAACGCAACATGCAACAATTTCAAAGATTTTACTGAGTTACAGTTCATAGAAGGAAATCAGTCAATTGAAATAAATAAATTAGTCCCTAATCTATGGATTTCACATGACTGGGCAGGGGCACAGCCATGGGTGGACCTGGGAGGGCATAGGCCCACCCACTTGGGAGCCAGGCCCAACCACTGGGGAGCCAGGTCCTGCCAATCAGAATATGTTTTTCCCACAAAGGGCTTTATTACAGACAAAAATACTCCTCAGTTTCATCAGCTGTCCGGGTGGCTAGCCTCAGACGATCCCGCAGGTGAAGAAGCCGGATGTGGAGGTCCTGGGCTGGTGTGGTTACACGTTGTCTTACTTACTTACTTTATTGTCCCCATGGGGAAATTTTGTTGCAGTGTCATGTACACATTTAAAGTGGCGTTAAATACAAAACAAGATTGACAATACAACTTTCAATAACAGTCACGCACCAATAAAAGTAAGAAATAAGAAATAAAACATTTAAAACATTTAAAACAAAGACTAGCCTGCTGGCCTTACGGGGTCAATGGGAACATTTGCCCGAGCTATTTAAGAGGGATATCACACCTGGCACAAATGATTGTCTCGTTCTATTTTTCCTGCTGTTGTGAGGCCAGTTGGACATACTGCCAAATTCTCTAAAACGATATTGGAGGCGGCTTATGGTAGAGAAATTAACATTCAATTCTCTGGCAACAGCTCTGGTGGACATTCCTGCATTCAGCATGCCAATTGCACGCTCCCTCAAAACTTGAGACATCTGTGGCATTCTGTTGTGTGACAAAACTGCACATTTTAGAGTGGCCTTTTATTGTCCCCAGCACAAGGTGCACCTGTATAATGATCATGCTGTTTAATCAGCTTCTTGATATGCCACACCTGTCAGGTGGATGGATTATCTTGGCAAAGGAGAAATGCTCACTAACAGGGATGTAAACAAATTTGTGCACCAGAATTGAGAGAAATAAGCTTTTTGTGTGTATGGAACATTTCTGGGATCTTTTATATCAGTTAATGAAACATGGGACCAACACGTTACATGTTGCATTTATATTCTTGTTCAGTATCATTGTTTAGATACTCCTCTAAGAAAAACTGATGGTCAAAACCTCATGTCTCTATCATAATCTGTTCAAAAGTTATTGGAGTTTTTACCCTTGTAGGATAGCCAGAATTAGGGTGACTAAATCAATGGAGGCCAGAGAAAAAAAGTGCTCAAAAATCAGTAAAATAGCATTGTGTCAGCTAGGCTGGATGCTGTGCGAGAATTAAGGCAAACTGACAGGCTCACTGTTGAACTCGTCATCTTTCTTCTCGAATCCGGAGGACATAAAACAATATATACAATGGGGAGAACAAGTATTTGATACACTGCCGATTTTGCAGGTTTTCCTACTTACAAAGCATGTATAGGTCTGTAATTGTTATCATAGGTACACTTCAACTGTGAGAGACGGAATCTAAAATAAAAATCCAGAAAATCACATTGTGCTTTTTGCTACCTGCGGAAACAACTTTGCAGAAGACCACCACAACATGTAAAATCCTCAAAAGGCACTGCGAGAAGTGGCACCACTCTGTCAACAGAGGTTGGTGCTTATTGCCGGATGTATTAGATTATGGAATCCGACTTTTGGGATATGTTAATGATATGTTAGAGAAAGACCCCACTGAACGATTCAAAACATGAAGAATCATATTTGTCTTGGTAAAATGTATTTTATAACATAAGGAAGTGAAATGTCATCACCAAAGCGCGTTTTCACCCTCTCTCGGCAGAGTGGGTGGACACCCTACAAATCATACTCCCAAATCCTACTCCCACACACAAAGTAAAATAACTCAACAACACCTAGAATAGACTGACAGATCATATTCTGTGACCACCCCATACCCTCTCAATTATCTGTGCTAGGTGAACTTAGGCAACCTTTGCGTAGCATTCTGCAGTCTGTTTTACTGACTGTCAAATCAATGTTTGAACAGGCATATCAGGAGGCAGCTGCCCCTTAGTTGACCTTGGTTGTGTTGAGGGAGGCAGACACAAAGCTTGTGGCATACGCAATGGCCCAGGACCAAGATGGAGGCAGAGTGATGTCTTACCTGGGATAGGCCGAGGTGGACTGATGCAGTCTCAGAGATGTACATGATTTTGCCATCTGAAGCGACGACGAATACGAAGCCTTCCAGAGTCTGGGGAACAAAACGTGTTAGACCCGAAAATATGCCATCCATTTTGCATAATAACATGCATAGAAGGTCAGTTAGAATTGTAGATATTAGACACTGCATTGTGCATAAATCAGCATATGGGAGTATGATTAATGATGCCTTTATGGCTACTATTTTGTAGTCTTTGAAAAACCACACTCATGGCATGAAATCCACTACAAATTATTGGCAAAGCCTACAAATTCCATAGCAAAAACATTAAAACAGTGCATTTGATCAAAATAATCAATTACATTTCCTCTTGAGAACACTACAATTTTCCTAAATACATATAATATTGTTACGCACGTCTAAGCACCACTCTGATGTAATGTTGTATATTTTCTATGTATATTTTTGCACTATATATATGTACATTGTATTTGTGTAGTATTAACTGCTATAGATTTGTTTTCTACTTACTTATGTTGTATATTGTGTAGTGCAATTATTGTTGCATGTAATCTTAATGAGAATATTGTGTTGTATTTATGTTGCATATATAGTACTGCAATATTGTGTTACATATTTGTGTTGTATATATTGGGTCATATACAGTGGGGAGAACAAGTATTTGATACACTGCCGATTTTGCAGGTTTTCCTACTTACAAAGCATGTAGAGGTCTGTAATTTTTATCACTTCAACTGTGAGAGATGGAATCAAAAAAAAAAAAACAGAAAATCACATTGTATGATTTTTTTATAATTAATTTGCATTTTATTGCATGGCATAAGTATTTGATCACCTACCAACCAGTAACAATTCCAGCTCTCACAGACCTGTTAGTTTTTCTTTAAGAAGCCCTCCTGTTCTCCACTCATTACCTGTATTAACTGCACCTGTTTGAACTCGTTACCTGTATAAAAGACACCTGTCCACACACTCAATCAAACAGACTCCAACCTCTCCACAATGGCCAAGACCAGAGAGCTGTGTAAGGACATCAGGGATAAAATTGTAGACCTGCACAAGGCTGGGATGGGCTACAGGACAATAGGCAAGCAGCTTGGTGAGAAGGCAACAACTGTTGGCGCAATTATTAGAAAATGGAAGAAGTTCAAAATGACGGTCAATCACCCTCGGTCTGGGGCTCCATGCAAGATCTCACCTCGTGGGGCATCAATGATCATGAGGAAGGTGAGGGATCAGCCCAGAACTACATGGCAGGACCTGGTCAATGACCTGAAGAGAGCTGGGACCACAGTCTCAAAGAAAACCATTAGTAACACACTACGCCGTCATGGATTAAAATCCTGCAGTGCACGCAAGGTCCCCCTGCTCAAGCCAGTGCATGCCCAGGCCCGTCTGAAGTTTGCCAATGACCACCTGGATGATCCAGAGGAGGAATGGGAGAAGGTCATGTGGTCTGATGAGACAAAAATAGAGCTTTTTGGTCTAAACTCCACTCGCCGTGTTTGGAGGAAGAAGAAGGATGAGTACAACCCCAAGAACACCATCCCAACCGTGAAGCATGGAGGTGGAAACATAATTCTTTGGGGATGCTTTTCTGCAAAGGGGACAGGACGACTGCACCGTATTTAGGGGAGGATGGATGGGGCCATGTATCGCGAGATCTTGGCCAATAACCTCCTTCCCTCAGTAAGAGCATTGAAGATGGGTCGTGGCTGGGTCTTCCAGCATGACAACGACCCGAAACACACAGCCAGGGCAACTAAGGAGTGGCTCCGTAAGAAGCATCTCAAGGTCCTGGAGTGGCCTAGCCAGTCTCCAGACCTGAACCCAATAGAAACTCTTTGGAGGGAGCTGAAAGTCCGTATTGCCCAGCGACAGCCCCGAAACCTGAAGGATCTGGAGAAGGTCTGTATGGAGGAGTGGGCCAAAATCCCTGCTGCAGTGTGTGCAAACCTGGTCAAGAACTACAGGAAACGTATGATCTCTGTAATTGCAAACAAAGGTTTCTGTACCAAATATTAAGTTCTGCTTTTCTGATGTATCAAATACTTATGTCATGCAATAAAATGTCTGGATTTTTGTTTTAGATTCCGTCTCTCACAGTTGAAGTGTACCTATGATAAAAATTACAGACCTCTACATGCTTTGTAAGTAGGAAAACCTGCAAAATCGGCAGTGTATCAAATACTTGTTCTCCCCACTGTATCTGTGTTGAATATATCCCACCTGCAGTAGATGGGAGCCCAGTTCTTTTGCCATGTTGTCCAAAGGGCTGATTCTGGTAGGCTGGCCCCAGGCCTCCCCCAGCCCTGTGGAGGAAACACACAACATGTTTAGAATACATTACCGAGCTGCTTCCAGGAGAAGAGGACACTATGAAGAGGACACAATATATAACCTTACATTATTTTTCTTCCTGGTCTGGTCGGATACTGCCATCTCAATGGTACGGGTTAATGATGACTCACATAGCTCTGCCTATTGGCTGTGTCTGACTTGGAATACTAATGTGATCACAGCCTGCAACTGGACATTCAGGCATCTTTGGCACAGCCACATATAATGCAGAGAGACACACACTAAACTGTTGACATAATGCCTTCTACGCCAAATGAAAAGATGGACACCAGCCAGCATTAAAGGGGTCTTCAATCACGACAGTTGTGCCTTGAGATGCTGCTCATAATGGTTTGAGAAGTATTGAGCCTCGTAATGTATAAAACACAGTTAATCCTCCTTGGTAATACTAAAGGTTTTCAAGCTGCTCCATCCTGTATCGTTATGTTGTCTGTATTTGTTTTAAATCGCATAGGTTGATAGTGGTGTGTGTATTTACAGCTGATGCAAAGTGAGTGCACAGAATCCTACAAGCACACATATCCACCAGTCCTGTATAAGGTTGGACTAACGAGAGATGTCACATAAGAAATCTTGCATAAAATATATTGAATTTGTACCTTTAAACAATGTCAGATCTTCAACATTATATCCATTATCAGAAAGAAAGAAAATTGGCTGGGCAGCACCTCCTACTGGAGAGTTGATCTATCTACAGCTATCCATTTGGTCTCCTTTCCAGGGTCTTAACCAAGCCCAGCCCTGCTTAGCTTTGATATTTGTCACTGACTATTAATGTGCTATCGTTAGAATGATTGATGAGAGAGCTCCACTCAAAAACGAAATAGATTCACTAAATTGTCATTCCAAAGGGTAGGTTTAACAGAGCAAATGAAATGTGACCATACTTTGTCACTCATATATCATCAATGATGCTATTTAGGCCTATGTAGCATTTATAAAGTCATCAACAGCTATTGTTTCAATTCAACCCAGAATTAAACTTAAAATAAACAACAATAGGCCTAGGGTTTCAAGCTCTGGTTTATTTCAAATGTAATGATATTTAGTGATATTGAATTGTGCTCGGTTGTCAACGCAACCAAATATTAACGTTTGAAGGAGATGTATCTTCTGCTTCAATAGTTCCATCACTAATAATTAATATGTTGGATTCACGTCTCCAACAATCGAAGTTAAAGAATAGGACTAATTCAAATCAAACTTTATTTAAAGTGCATTTAAAGTTTTATTTGATTTAGTCTTATTCTTTAACTTAGATTTTTGGTTGAGATGGAGACGTGAATCCAACATATCAATTATTTATTTGTAGACAAACTAGAATTAAAGCCAGACTAAGTCAGTAGCACAGATGGAACCATCCAAGCAGAAGATAAATCTCCTTCAAATGTTGATATTTGGTTGCATTGACAACATTTACATTTTACATTTTAGTCATTTAGCAGACGCTCTTATCCAGAGCGACTTACAGTTAGTGAGTGCATTCATTATTATTATTTTTTTCTTCATACTGGCCCCCCGTGGGAATCGAACACACAACCCTGGCGTTGCAAACGCCATGCTCTACCAACTGAGCTACATCCCTGCCGGCCATTCCCTCCCCTACCCTGGACGACGCTGGGCCAATTGTGCGCCGCCCCATGGGTCTCCCGGTCGCGGCCGGCTACAACAGAGCCTGGATTCGGGAGTACTGTTTCAATTATGATTAACTTCTAAATTATACTGCTATCGTTAAATGCACAGAGCATAAAAATATCAAAATGCATTTCTCCACCAAGCCAGCTTCGTTTAGGCCCAATGGTTCCTTACAGTCTACATTACAACCATTGTTTAGGATGACGTGAAAATCTATGCATGACACCAAAGAACCATTGGGCCCAAACGAAACCAACCTAGTGGAGAAATACATCTTCACATTTCTATACATTTACTCTGTGCATTTAACAATAAACTAAACACAATTCAATATCCCTTTTGAAATACAATAAATAGCGTATTAACTTGTTGACAAGTTAACAAATGATATGTTGGATTCACGTCTCCAACTCAACCAACACAATTCGATAGAACTTTTTTTATACAGTAAATAGCCTAAAGTTAAACCTTAAAGGGATACTTCGGGATTTGGGCAATGAAGCCCTTTATCTACTTCCCGAGAGTCAGATGAACTCATGGATACCATTTTTATGTCTGTATACAGTATGAAGGAAGTTAAGAGGTAGTTTCGCGAGCCAATGCTAATGAGTGTTAGCGCAATGACTGGAGGTCTATGGTATCTACTAGCATGCTAGCAGTTACCATATACTTCCAGTCATTGCACTAGCAGTTACCATATACTTCCAGTCATTGCGCTAACGCTAGTTAGCAATTGAGCTAACGCTAGTTAGGAACTTCCTTCAAACTGCACGCTGAGACCTAAAAATGGTATCCACAGGTTTATCTTACTCTGGGGAAGAGTAAGATAAACCCAAATCCTGAAGTATACCTTTAAAATGAGTACACATCTCATGACCCCATTTTGAGGTTACTGTATACATTTCTTCTTATCATATATAAAGCGTGCATGTTCAAGATAGCATGCAAAGGCCGTCGCAGGTCTGTGGAGATTTTCATAATTGCTGTAATATTCTGCGCAGAATCTCGAATGGCACTGATCACTTGCACCATGTACTTTTAATGTAGTCTCAACTGCAATCCAGGTCATTTGGTTCTGCTATTAGATGAAGCACAGTTATAACACATTAATCTGTTGTATAAATAAACAAAATACCTGATATTGTGTACCCATTTCAATTTAGCTGTGCTTTTAAATGGTTAAAACACGGGCAAAATTGTGGTGTAGGCATTAACGGGAAATTCAGCCCCCAGATCAAAATATTACATTTTACCTGCAATTCTACACAGTTTGACATGGCATACAGTATTATGACTCTCTTGTGGGGTCCTATGAGGGGTATATGGAGGGGTATTTTGAAAACACAGTATACGTGGAAGGATAAATGGAAGGCCCCCCAACCCCAGATTTTTTTTGGGGGGAAACAGCTAACTTCCGGCATTTCGACTCATTTACGTTTTATAATGCTATTCTACACATTTTACCATGAGGCTGAGAGATAATGTTACCATTTTAAAGTAACTGTCCAGTGACAATATCACTTTTAAAAGTTAATATATTGTTAACTCATACCCAAATAACATTGTTGACTCATCCTATACTCGTATTTGTGGCCAAAGCATAAATTGAAGAAAAAAACACTTCAAAAACTGCACTTCAAACTTGTATCTCAAACAGACCATTAAAAAAATGCCTGCTATTTCCTCATAGAGGATAATGTCATCCTCCTCAGGAGGATGAGCTGGCCAATCAGCGGTCTACTCGAATGAATATTTTGAATGACCGGTATACACCCACACCATTCCAACACAGAAAAGCTGCTTTTGAACATACTTAATTGCCATTTTTTGGAAGGAAAACTATTTCACTCATATTGTAATTTATTGTAGGTCATATTTCATACAAATCTAGAAACACTGGACAGATACTTTAACCATTTCACACCTACCAACAAACGGGAGTGATCATTCTACAGTGGTCCCTGCAGTGTACGCTCAAACCGGTGTGATTAGAACGCTTATTTAGAACATCCAGTTTCGATTGACGCAACAGTCAGCATTTGAGCTAGCCACACTGTTTTTTCACAGAAACATTTTGCACAAACACAGTCCTTACAAAGTTATGTCTTTAATGTGACCATTTTATTTTTGGATGCAATGTTCAGACATTCACAGAAGTAGCAACAGCGTACACAATCATCCAAACCGGAAAATGTAGGTTACATTAGTCCTAGCGATAACTGAGGAAAGATTGACGTAACACAAGCGGTCATGTTTAGATAACTCTCGGCTTACAGAAACCACAATATGAATGAGCTAATAGCAATTACTATTTATAATTCATCACATCACGGGTGAGCTCAACATTGATCGAAATAATTGAATAAAACACTTTCTAGAAATTGAAAGTAATCCGACTATGGGTAGTTTGTGCGCACCGCCATGTTTGTTTTCCGCTTCAACCAAAGATAATAAGAGGAGGCTAGATGAGTTTGGTCTGTTTGCAGTATGCATGTTGAAGGGGGTGCGTCGTCTGCGATAATTAACTTTCCTTCATTCACTTCCGGAAGTTTACCCGAAAGATGAGTGAACCATTCCTTCACCTCATTATAACATCTTTGGTCTGACAGACGTGTACGTGACACCCAGAATGCATTGTATAATGTCAACCAACATGGCGCAACACATAGCTGGCAAATAGTTTAGCATTAGCTCATTGTAATCAGTACAACCTTCAAAAAGTATTTTACACACATTATAGGTGTCCATGACAATCTATGCAATAATCGGAATGCATTATTTGTCACCAGTACTTAAAAACATTTGAATAAAACTGTAAATACATTATGCTCCATATATGCATACAGTTGAAGTCGGAAGTTTACATACACTCAATTAGTATTTGGTAACATTGTCTTTAAAATTGTTTACCTTGGGTCAAACGTTTTGGGTAGCCTTCCACAAGCTTCCCACAATAAGTTGGGTGAATTTTGGCCCATTCCTGCTGGCAGAGCTGGTGTAACGGAGTCAGGTTTGTAGGCCTCCTTGCTCGCACACGCTTTTTCAGTTCTGCCTACAAATGTTATATAGGATTGAGGTCAGGGCTTTGTGATGGCCACTCCAATACCTTGACTTTGTTGTCCTTAAGCCATTTTGCCATAACTTTGGAAGTATGCTTGGGGTCATTGTCCATTTGGAAGGCCCATTTGCGACCAAGCTTTTACTTCCTGACTGATGTCTTGAAATGTTACTTCAATATATCCACATAATTTTCCTTCCTCGTGATGCCATCTATTTTGTGAAGTGCACCAGTCCCTCCTGCAGCAAAACACCCTGACAGCATGATGCTGCCACCCTGTGCTTCACGGTTGGGATGGTGTTCTTCGGCTTGCAAGCCATCCCCTTTTTCCTCCAAACATAACGATGGTCATTATGGCCAAACAGTTCTATTTTTGTTTCATCAGACCAGAGGACATTTTCCAAAAAGTACGATATTTGTCCCCATTTGCAGTTGCAAACCACAGTCTGGCTTTTTTATGGCGGTTTTGGAGCAGTGGCTTCTTCCTTGCTGAGCGGCCTTTCAGGTTATGTCGATATAGGACATGTTTTACTGTGGATATAGATACTTTTGTACCTGTTTCCTCCAGCATCTTCACAAGGTCCTTTGCTGTTGTTCTGGGATTGATTTGCACTTTTCACACCAAAGTACGTTCATCTCTAGGAGACAGAACGCGTCTCCTTCCTGAGTGGTATGACGGCTGCGTTTGTCCAGATGAACGTGGTACCTTCAGGCGTTTGGAAATTGCTCCCAAGGATGAACCAGACTTGTGGAGGTCTACAATTCTTTTTCTGAGGCCTTGGCTGATTTCTTGTGATTTTCCCATGATGTCAAGCAAAGAGGCACTGTGTTTGAAGGTAGGCCTTGAAATACATCCACAGGTACACCTCCAATTGACTCAAATTATGTCAATTAGCCTATCAGAAGCTTCTAAAGCCATGACATCATTTTCTGGAATTTTCCAAGCTGTTTAAATTGGGGTGGGATGAAACGATCTGTTCTGAATATTGGGGGGGGACATGTTCCCCCATCCCCCGTGGCAATTTCGCTTATGGGTTGAATGCACAGTGATAGGCATTTGTGTGACAACTAAACCAAAAATCAGACATTGTTTTTCCATTAGAATTTGGTTGTGCTTTTAGATGGTTGAAAGCATAATGATAACACATTGGAACTTTAACTAACTTTTGGCTTTCTTTTTGAGTGGGTGAATATAGGTTTTAATCTCATTGATCAACATCTCAACCAAATATTACCCAATTATCCACGTTGAAATGACGTGGTGTGCCCTGTGGGAACTGTGTGTTTATACTCAATAAGTCTGTTTGCAAATTATAACTTGACAAAATCACACGATAAAAAAAAAGAGAAAAAGAAACATATAATACATGTTTTAAAAGAAAGTGTTACATTCACAGAAATCTCACAACTGTCATCTGAAAATGTAAAACCTTAATTTGAAATGTATTATGATGTGTGATGAAGTTGAATATTAACATGCCAGGTTGTCCATCATATTAATTTGTAGAAGGGTGGAATTTGTCAAATGCTGTGAAATCAATTGCCAGTGACACTTATTTCATATACAGTGCATTCGGAAAGTATACAGACCCCTACATTTCTTTCCAGATTTTGTTACGTTACAGCCTTATTCTAAAATGTATTCAATAAAACATTTCCTCATCAATCTACACACAATACCCCATAATGACAAAGTGAAAACAGGTTTTTAGAAAAACAGAAATATCTTATTTACATAAGTATTCAGACCCTTTGCTATGAGACTCGAAATTGAGCTCAGGTGCATCCTGTTTCCATTGATCATCCTTGAGATGTTTCTACAACTTGATTGGAGTCCATCTGTGGTACATTCAATTGATTGGACATGATTTGGAAAGGCACACACCTGTCTACAGTTGACAGCGCATGTCAGAGCAAAGCCATGAGGTTGAAGGAATTGTCTGTAGAGCTCCGAGACAGGATTGTGTCGAGGCACAGATCTGGAGAAGGGTACCAAAAGATTTTTGCAGTATTGAAGGTCCCAAAGAATACAGTGGCCTCCATCATTCTTAAATGGAAGAAGTTTGGAACCATCAAGACTCTTCCTAGAGCTGGCCACCCGGCCAAACTGAGCAATCGGGGGAGAAGGGCCTTGGTCAGGGAGGTGACCAACAACCATCTCTGCAGCACTCCACCAATCAGGCCTTTATGGTAGAGTGGCCAGACGGGAGCCATTCCTCAGTAAAAGGCAGATGACAGCCCGCTTGGAGTTTGCCAAAAGGCACCTAAAGGACTCTCAGACCATGAGAAACAAGATTCTCTGGTCTGATTAAACCAAGATTGAACTCTTTGGCCTGAAGGCCAAGTGTCACGCCTGGAGGAAACCAGGCACCGCTCATCACCTGGCCAATACGGTGAAGCATGGTGGTGGCAGCATCATGCTGTGGGGATGTTTTTCAGTGGCAGGGACTGGGAGACTAGTCAGGATCGAGGGATAGATGAACGGAGCAAAGTACAGCGAGATCCTTGATGAAAACCTGCTCCAGAGCGCTCAGGACCTCAGACTGGGGCAAAGGTTCACCCTCCAACAGGACAACAACCCTAAGCACACAGCCAAGACAACGCAGGAGTGGCTTCAGGACAAGTCTCTGAATGTCCTTGAGTGGCCCAGCCAGAGCCCGGACTTGAACTCGATCTAACATCTCTGGAGAGACCTGAAAATAGCTGTGCAGCGATGCTCCCCATCCAACCTGACAGCGCTTGAGAGGATCTGCAGAGAAGAATGGGAGAAACTTCCCAAATACAGGTATGCCAAGCTTGTAGCGTCATACCCAAGAAGACTCTTCGCTGTAATCGCTGCCAAAGGTGCTTCAACAAAGTACTGGGTAAAGGGTCTGAATACTTATGTAAATATTTCTAAAAACCTTTTTTTGCTTTGTCATTATTGGGTATTGTGTATAGATTGATGAGGGGGGAAAACAATTGAATCCATTAAATAATAAGGCTGTAAGGTAACAACATGTGGAAAAAGTGAAGGGGTCTGAATACTTTCTCTCAGAAAAACATATGTGCATTGAGCACTCTACATTTTCTCAACGTAAACGAGTTACAAAACTGGGGAAAATATGCAAAATAGTGGCTATTGCTAAATATGTTTTGGTCAAACATTCAGGGTTAATAGGTCATGGTTTTAACTCATATATTTTCATCATTTTCACCATCAATATCCATTTCATTCCCTGTGTCTTGATTTGATAGACGTCAGCTAAGGGATTAGGTGCTGTGCAGGACTTTTCCGGATCTATAGGCCCAAATCACGATAAGTGACTGCGACAGAGACGTGGAAGCAATCTGAGGTAGTGTGGAAAAATGTGTTTGCTTATTTATTACTCTTTTTAAAGAACTACCTCAAACTAAAATAAATTAGGCCTATATTTGCGTAATTTGCACATTTAGCGCATGGAATGCACGAGATAAACATGCATAATTTGAGTGAGGTGATAGGCCTATATTTCACAAACTTTTGCGCATCATATTGAAATCTGCCTAGGGTCCAAGTTTCTGATCCCCCAGAATAGTTATTTGCAGTGCTTGACTTGGACTGAAATAGGTGCTGGTACTCATTTTGGGTGCCGGTAGGCCTACTGTTTATATTTAGGTGCAGGAGCCCCAAAATACTTTTGATCTAATATTCTATAAGAGGAACAGGAGCTAGCTCAAGCAGTAGAAAAATGATGGTGCCGGTACTCAGCTCCGATGAGCTCATGCCCAAGTCAAACACTGGTTACTTGCAAAATAAATTAAATTAAATTAAAATGTATTTGTCACATGCGCAGAATATAACAGGTGTCGACCTTACCGTGAAATGCTTACTTACAAGCACTTAATCAATGCAGTTCAAGAAATAGAGTTAAGAAAATATTTACTAAATAAACTAAAGTAAAAAATAAAATAAAAAGTAACACCTACACATTTGACAATTGTGAGGGACAGTGGCCATTAATAGACTCGTTGGACGGCGGTCACATCTCTCTCAGTACAAGGATGTCGGGAATTACATGTAGACCCAGACAATATTCATTTACATTTACATTTTAGTCATTTAGCAGACGCTCTTATCCAGAGCGACTTACAGTTAGTGAGTGCATTCATTATTTTTCATACTGGCCCCCCGTGTGAATCGAACCCACTACCCTGGCGTTGCAAACGCCATGCTCTCCCAACTGAGCTATATCCCTGCCGGCCATTCCCTCCCCTACCCTGGACGACGCTGGGCCAATTGTGCGCCGCCCCATGGGTCTCCCGGTCGCGGCCAGCTACGACAGAGCCTGGATTCGAACCAGGATCTCTAGTGGCACAGCTAGCACTGCGATGCAGTGCCTTAGACCACTGCGCCATATAAAAATGTTATGGCAGACTGTATTTTAGCCTAGGCCTACTTATTAATTTGAAGTGACTGTTCATTTCTCCAATTAATTTAAAATGTAGGCCTATATTTCGTGTGAAACAATGTAATTAAGCTGAAACAATCCTATCTAATCATATTTACTATAACTAGGAGTGCTTAATTAATATTTCACTTGTAAGTTCATGTAATTTAAAACGGAGGCCTATGTCTGTACTTTTGAAAGAGCCAGCATAATGCATTTTCTCGATGTAGGTTATTAATCTTATTAATTAGTCCCAATTTATAATTTATAAGTCAATTTCTGTTTTGTCATGGAAGTTATGTTTATTTTAAATTACAATAGTAAGGCTATTTAGTTGTTTTAGTGTAGTGTCTGATTTTGCTCCATCAAAAACACAACGAATTGGCCTAATAATTTAAGAGAATATTAGTTTAATTGATTTCCAAATATTTAAAATTACATCAAAATCACATTTTTGATTACTATAATTAAATATGATCAAACCTATAATAGATGCAGGCTTACACGTTTTCTTTTTGTAATATTGTTATACAGTTTAAGTATGTATGGATTCCACAAGATTTTAATAGTGAAAGTATGAAAAATGTATGCACTCACTAACTGTAAGTCGCTCTGGATAAGAGCGTCTGCTAAATGACTAAAATGTAAAAATGTAATAAATGTAGCTACTCAAATCCAGAACTAACGGGTGGTCCTTTTAGTCCGTGCCTAAACGTTTCTGTGACTTTATGAGTGATGACAGATCAATTCTAAGAGAGGAAGATGGCTGTTTTCCTCAGGTTTAGCCTGTCGAAGTGTTCCTTTTATTGACCATAATTGGATGATTTATCATAACTCATAATCTAGAGCCACTTGTATAGGAGTGAAACATTAGTCATGTGAAATTATAAACTTGTAAAATAAGTATTTTTTTAAAATTGTATGACCAGGTGGGAAAGAGGAAAGTTGGTGACAATTATAATGGCACTTTTACGCATGCATGGTCATATCCCACTGGGCAAACACTGGGTGAATCAACCTTGTTTCCTGGTCATGTCAACCAAAAAATAAATGTGATGACGTTGAATCAACGTGGAAAATGTATTGGATTTGCAAAAGTCATCCATGTAAAGGAATTTCGTAATTTTGTACCCACCTTTTTATATAAATCCAATGACATGTTGAACTATTTTTTGATTTCACATTGAATTCACATTAGTTGACAACTCATCCAAATGTAAATCAAAACTAGACGTTGAACTGATGTTTGTGCTCAGTGGGATGCATATATTTTAGATATTTATTATTGGCTAATTCTAGTGGAGATTAATTTTCGATAAACAACTCTCCTTATCCGTAGAAACATTAACTACGGGAAGTGACAATGGAAATCTACATGACCTCGAAAATGTACATATATTTTTTCTAAATTAACACAAATAAAAGGCATGTATTCTCTTATATTTTCTGCCCCTTTCTAATATGTATTTGTTAAAACTATAATACAAAGACTAATATTATGTTTTGAAAACGGACATGTGCCTCTTCTCCTGAAGACATAGGCCTAATTATGATTAATCATAATTGATAGTGGTAGCATAACTTACCATCCGGAAACACGGCTCTCATCTTCAAGTAACTGGTTGTCAGCCGAATGATTGAAGCCTTATCCAGTTGTGAGGTGATGGCGGAAGGTAAGGGCAGTAATTTCGCCAGTTCATAAAATTCTCCATTTTCTTTCTCTCGTCTCGTCTTCGCGGCATTCTTGGACTTTTCCTTCATCTCTGACTGATGTAAATGAATGCCTGTTGCATAACAGAACACCTTCCTCTTCGCCTTCAAAACGTAGATTTAGCCTTTTTATCTTTGAATCAGAAAATGCACTTAGCAATTAGATCATAACGATATTGTAACATATTCATTCTCATTTCTTGAATGATCTAATGAAAAATAATCCCTCTCCTGTCTCCTTGTAGATTGAAAACAACCTGTTGCATGTAGTTCATTCCAATTAAATGTTAAAACCTTAAGCCTACATGTGGATATGTAATGAATGTTCGAAATGTTGGTCTCCAAAACATTGTTTTGCGACGCCTGTGCACAACACAGTGTATGTGGTAAACAACGTTAAAGTTACCAGTGCCCTGTAATCATTTGAAAAGCCTTTCTTCGATTCGGCTACGTTTCATTCAAAAGAGTCTGTGAGGACACATCTTGGGTAGGTTCCCTTCAGTCTCCATGTGGTGGCATGAGAAACAGGTTGCTCTCTACTGAGCGAGTAAACAACGGAATACGTAGGCTGTCAAATATCACATTGATGAACGCCCCGTTTAGACAGAAAATACTCCCTTGAAGTATCAGAAAATCTCTAAAGTTTAAGCACACCATCAAAAAACGATTTGGTTGGATTCGCTTTACCTCATCGGTGTGAATGTGTATTCATTTGCGTAAATCAAACGCTCATTTTAATCGTTTGAATAACGAAAGCAAGCCCATATAAACACTATAGCCTACTGTTAACGCTTGCAAAGAATTGGACGCGAAATTCTTCGTGCGTAATGGAAATGTGTAGGCTATCCAACTATTCAACTTGCCGAATAATTACAACCTCCATGCCCAAGACACATTTAAAGACGTCCATGATGTAGATACGTTTTACAGCATATACATTTGAAGTTACCTGCGCCTGGACTGTAATTTTTCACACTTCATTCCAGAGTGTGTTTGCTGCCATAACCATCAGAAACCTGTCTTCGATGACGCACTGGCACTGCAGTTAGGATGATTAGTGAATAAGGCCTATGTGTCCTTCCCATGTAATGTCCACCTTGTTTAATCGACTCAGGAAGACATCAACTGAGTTCTCCATTTCCTTATTTCAACGCCAGGATAAGGATACATAACTAGGCTACCAATGGAGAGCATGCGAAGTTGCCTCAGACAGTGCTAGGAACAATAACGCAACCTTTTCCTCTTCAAGAAGTCTCGTTTTTTGGCTTCAGTAATCCTAAAAGGCCGACCGATTTTCCAAGCAGCACCCGTTAATTCCTTTCGCAGAACCAAATGCGGACTGAGGGAGAGGGGCGGTGCGCAGGCAAGAGGGCACTGTTACATCACGGAATCTCTACCTCTAGGATCAAAGCAAGGTAGGCTACTGTGCAAATAAATTCAAAAAAAATAAATAATACTTCATCAACTGCTGTGTGGGGCTGACTACATGACAATAGACTGCATGTCTCCTCCTAATTAATCTGGTCACATGTAGGCTCCTGGGCACAAACTGGATGAGTCAACGTTGTTTCAACGTAATTTGTCAAAATATTGTGATGTGGAATCCACATGGAAAATACATTGGATTTGAAAAAAGTAATCAAGGTAAACTGTTATTTTGACTGTGAAACTTCATACACAGGATTATGTCATCATAGTAACCAAATTTCAACAAAGACAAACCGTGTATAGAATATATTGAATTTGTACCTTTAAAACAACCTCAGATCTTCAATGTATATATATAAAAAAAACTATAGGCTGGGCAGCTTATCTTACTGGAGAATAAATCTATCTACAGCTACCATTTGGTCTCCCATCCAGGGTTTTACCCAAGCTCAGCCCTGCTTAGCTATGATATTTGTCACTGACTATTACCAATGTTCTATCATGATAATTATTGTTGATTGATCTCCACTTAAACTAAATAGATTCACTGTTGCTATCGAAGTCATTCAAGGGTAGATTTAACAAATGTGATCATACATTATACAGTAGGCTTTATCTTCAATTATGTTATTTAGGCTTATATAGCATTTGCAAAGTCATCAACAGCTATAGTTTCAATTCAACCCAGAATTCAACAAAAAATTGACAATACAATATGCCAAGGGTTTCAAGTTTTCCAATTTTGATATGTTGGATTAAGGTCTGCATCTGAAGTTAAAGAATAGGACTGAATCAAATCAAAACTTTGATTAAAGCACATTTATAGTTTTCTTTGATTTGGTCATATTCTTTAACTTAGATTTTTGGTTGAGATGGAGACTTGAATCCAACATAGGCCTATCAATTATTAATTTGTAGACAAACTGGAATTAAAACCAGACTAAGTCAGTGGCACAGATGGAACTATCCAAGCAGAAGATTAATCTCCTTCAAATGTTGATATTTGGTTGCGTTGACAACCAAACACAATTCAATATCACTTTTGAAATACAATAAATAGCCTATTAATTTGTTAACACATTATATGTTGGATTCACTTTTCCAACTCAACCAAACATTTAAATTGAAGAATGGGATTAAGCCAGTGGCTCAAATGGAACTATGCAAGCAGTAGATACAACTCCTTTAATTAAATGTTGACATTTTGTTGCATTGTCAACCAAATTCAATATTACTTTTATAGTAGGCCTAAATAGCCTAAGGTTAAGGCTATCTTACAAACTAATGTAACATTTAACATTAAAATGAGTAACACATCCATGGCCACATTTTGAGGTTACTGTAACTATACATTTCTTATTCTGTAGGCTAATTATATAAATTGTGCATGTTCAAGATAGCATGCATAGGTTGTCGCAGGTCTGTGAAATCTTCACAATTGCTGTAATAACCTGCTCAGAATCTTGAACAGCACACTCCAGCATCCAAACAGCGCAATGTGCACCAGCCATTTTATGAATGGAAATAGATATCTGTTACAAAACACCAAAAAGTGTTATGCCATTCTGCGATTGTCATTAGGCCTACACTCTTGTAGCCTGAATTAATTGATGTGTCTTGCTGACGAGTGGACCTTTCTTGTAAAAAGAAAAGCTGGGACACCTGAAAAGGGTCTGGAATAGCCTATGGGATGCAAATACAGCTGTGTCTGTCTGGAGCTCATTGGTGCGGGGAAACTGGGCCCAGTTGAAACAATGTTGCAAGTTCACTAGCAAAAGCTCAAGACAGAGAGAGCGGCAGACAGGCGGAGTAGAGAGAAGAATGTGATTGAAAGAACCTGAACCAACAGTCAATGGTTTAAACCATGAGAGAGAGGTGGGGGTGTTCGTTTCATTTGGAATAAGCTTTTATTTTCATATTTACCACTGTAGCAGTACAAAATTCCATCTTAAATAAATAGGAGAATGATTGAAATTCGAGTTAGGAAGGACACCTGTATCTTTGTAGTGACTGGGTGTATTGATACAATATCCAAAGTGTAATTAATAACTTCACCATGCTCAAAGGGATATTCAATGTCTGTTTTTTTTATTTTCTTTTTACCCATCTACCAATAGGTGCCCTTCTTTGCGAGCCATTGGAAAACCTCCCTGGTCTTTGTGGTTGAATCTGTTTGAAATTCAATGCTCGACTGAGGGATTTTACATATAATTGTATGTGTGGGGTACAGAGATGAGGTAGTAATTTAAAAATCATGTTAAAAACTATTATTGCACACAGAGTCCATTTTGACTCAATAGTAAACTTTGTGATAAAAGCACTAAATTTGGCACAGAGGTCAATGTAAGTACCCTGAAAAGATATAGATATGGAGCTACCCCAAATGTTTAGCTTTCAATCAATGTTTCTATACCAAGTTGAGAGTCTCATCTTTCAGATACAATTAGAACTGAGTTGATAGCCTATAGCGTTCCAAAGTTAGAGCTAAAAGTCTGATGGCACCGGTGCCCATATCGCCTATGTCGCCCATATGGGCGGTCATCTTAGGTCATACCGGTATGTCAGATGAGCTCAATCACCAATTTCTCAGCCTCTGAGTATCACAGAAACACAACACTTTGAATGAATAACAGAAAAATTTTCATGACAAGTTCCTATAGATGAAATGGATCAAAATAACTGTTCAAAACATTTTAAAAAATGGGGAATTAAAACCATTTACTTGTGTTACAAAATATTAATCAAAGAAAAAGTGTTACTGCTTGACAGACAGTATCTCTTTGCAATCATTACAAATATGGGGTAAACAATGACCCCTGTTGGCACTTTTAGGGTTATAAATTAAATGGCGCTTTTAGGGTTAAAATGTTAATTCAACTAATTTGCCACTAGATATTTTCTTATTAGGATAGCCTACATCTATTCCTGATCCATAGGCCTAAAAGAAAACTGAATTCAGTTTTAATAGGCTTATAGTTTGGTGAACTGGGAAAGTTCTTCAAATATGCTCAATATTTAATCAATCAATTACATTAATTATTTTGATATCTTAACAAATGGCTTTTGGTTTACACATATTTAAATTCTAAGTTCATGTTTACTGTTGCCAAAATCATTCACATATGCCTACCACTACTTATGCAATTAATTATCCAATAACAATCTATTGTAGTCTACAACTAAATACACCAAGATTATGTTTACGGAACATCACATAATTCTAAAGCATGCCAGTTCTATTGATGTCTGTATATGGTGAAATGCTCTAGCTTGATATCAAATAGAACAGTATGAAAAAAATGTATGCACTCACTAACTTTAAGTCGCTCTGGATAAGACTGTCTGCTAAATGACTAAAATCTAAAATGTTAAAAAATGTAACGTATAGTATTTGGTCAACTTGCAGCTATGCACATGAAATCAGCCCAAACGTTTGACAAGAAGTCCCTTGGCAAAAGCTAATGCGGCCCGGTAAAGTTATGAAAATGAAGGATGAAATTAAAGTAACTGTGGTAGGCTAATATAAAATACTTCAAAGAATGTTGCATCCATTCCAAATCCATTCAGCAAACAAATAATATTTCAAACAGAATTTAGATTTAAGAGCAATTTAATCTGATACTGACCAAAACGCTCATTAATAGCTTCTACCTCCAAGCCATAATACTTCTGAACAGTTGCCTTAACTCCCTTGCACTGGCTCTATGCACACTCACTGGACTCTACCCACACACTCACTGGACTCTACCCACACACTCACTGGACTCTACCCACACACTCACTGGACTCTACCCACACACTCACTGGACTCTACCCACACACTCACTGGACTCTACCCACACACTCACTGGACTCTACCCACACACTCACTGGACTACCCACACACTCACTGGACTCTACCCACACACTCACACATACTACACTGACACTCCAACACACACATACACACACAGACTACATACGACTTCATACGCTCACACACACGAAACACACACACATTGCACATTGACGCCACACACACACACTCACACAAAGACACACTTTCACACTATTTCACACTCTTCACATACGCTGCTGCTACTCTGTTTATTATCCATCCTGATTGCATAGTCACTTTTACCCCTACCTACATGTACATATTACCTAAATTACCTAAACGACCTCATACCCCTGCACATTGACTCGGTAGCAGTACTCCTAGTATATAGTCTCGTTATTGTTATTTTATTGTGTTACTATTTCCTTTTTTTATTTTTAGAAAATGTTTCTTACTTTTTAACTCTGCATTGTTGGGAATGGGCTCATAAGTAAGTATTTCACAGTAAAGTCTACACCTGTTGTATTTGGTGCAAAATTAGATTTGATGTTGTTATTTGTCCAATTATGTCTACTCTAGCAATTAAGTCAGTTTTACACAACTACTGTTTACCTGTGTAGCATTTCAATGTAATTAACAATTAGAGATGTATCCGTGACTTGACACAAAGTCGACCCAGTCAGCACACACTCATTACCCTTTTCAAGAGCAGAACAACTTTATTTGCTGAATATGGTTTTCATACCTGGCACACTACTGTACCGCTCACAGGAAAGAGCTGTGTGAACTGGAAGCAGTCATGTAGCACGACTGTGTGTGTGTGTGTGTGTGTGTGTGTGTGTGTGTGTGTGCGTGTGTGCGTGCATGTTTATTTTTTATTAAGAACAAATTCTTATTTATATTGACAGCCTGGCGTGTGTGTGTGTGTGTGTTTGGATGGATGGACAGTCCCTTGGGGTCTTGGTTACAGAGACAGGGTCTCTGGTCTTTCAAACTGAAAGGAGCAGGGTTCAAACATCACCTGTCCCATGTGCAATGAACTAACCATGCACATACGACCTATCAGGGAAACTCAAAACAAAAGGTGAAAAATAATATGTTGCTGTAATATTCGCTGTAGGCTAGACCTGTGCCATCCATGACAATTAAACATGAGGCAAACCACCTTTACAAGTCCAATGCACATAGAAGACTCCTCGACACCTCTAATCTTTCCCCTAACCTAACATTTAACACATTATTATCACACATATGGCACTATAACATGAGGTGGATAATTGCTCCTTGAGAAAACAAAACATGGGAGTCCTTCATCCCTTCAGTTTTTCACAGTGTGAAGTGCAGCCTTTTGAAAAGGGCCTAATCAGCGCATTTATTTATGTTCCAGTGTTGGCTGTGATACTCAGGCTATCACCTTCTGCCTGGCTGTCACCGCTGATGGATTAACAGAGCGCTGTGCCGATATGGAAAATCCTGCTGGAGGAGGAACTTGGAGTAGACGCTAAAGGCCAATGCTTGTGGTTTCCCCCAACTGCCCGCCCACTCGTCTCGCCCTCCCTATCCTAGACGTCCATCTATGTTCCTGGACTGGCCAATGTGGATCTCTTGGATTTTAGAATAACTGTGAATGAATAGAGGATAGTGAGTTTTACTGCCTGGAGCAGGGATGGGCAACCCCCTTTTGAAGGCCCTTGGAGCCATTATTTGTTATTTTTTATTTATTTAGGAACTCAGACTTACTGTTGCGATTTAGAATAGTAGAATAGATAAGGTTGAATTTCAAAATGTGGTTGTGATTCAGTTTTTCTCTTGTTATGTCAGTCACTGATAGTCACTAAATTAGCCTATGTCAGCAAAAAAAAAAATGGATTGGTATGTTAGTCTAGTGGTCAGCTATCTAAACGTAGTAATCATGGTCGAATTACCAGCTGGGCCCCCCACTGATTTTGTGAGTTAGTTTCACTCAGATGTCATATTGAAAACTGCAATCATTTCTATCCACCCATGGCAAAATGTGTAGAATTGCACGAAACTAACTCTAAAACTTCAAATGTTTTCTCTCCGCTGTCAAGAGGGGGGAAGCTAAAATGTATATGGATGTAGGTACGCAGACCAGCGAGCAACTGCTGCTCATCATGATGAGTTCAGATTTGTTGTGGCCCCCACCCCCATAAAAGTTGCCCATCCCTGGCCTGGAGGGTGTGAGGGTCAAGATAAAATATGAACCCAGAAGTCATCACCCTACATGTTGTACTAGGACACTAACTTGAATAAAAGTCTGATAAGTAGGTGTGTGTGTGTGTGTGTGTGTGTGTGTGTGTGTGTGTGTGTGTGTGTGTGTGTGTGTGTGTGTGTGTGTGTATGCGTGTGTGTATGCGTGTGTGTAAGAGGGAGAGAGTGACAGAGGAAGCCTGAAGAGTGCTGGAGAATGAAATTGAGCAGAGGCGATGAGTAGCTTAACCTATTAACATCTGTCTGGGGAATTTATACACTCATTTTACTTTCACACTTCCAGGTGTGCAGCTCCCTGCCCAGGTCATTGTGTTCCCAGCAGCCTCTGGGCTTAGCCTCACCTCACCTCAACCTGATATCACACAGACTACTGCACACACAACAACATTCACATGTACAGGCAATATGCAACACAGTACTGCAGCCTGGTATCAGCAGAATATAATTCTATATAAATGAGTTATGCCATGTTACAGAAATGTGTATTGTCCACACGCTCCTATTCCATACTACATTATTTAGACTAGAGTTAATAATGGGCATGCAAGTTGAAGAATATGTTTAGGACTACAGAAATATTGTCCATGCTGCCAATGTTTATCTCATTGACATTCATATTAATTGAGGTGGAACACATTTGCTGTTTATTTAATTTAGGCTGGTGGGGAATAACATGAAAAATAGATTATGAAAATAAGTAGTGCATGAAAATAAACAGTCGGGGTGGGATGAGTGATGAGGATCTAAAATGGGGCTAAATGCAAATGGTATTAGTATTACATTTACGTCATTTAGCAGACGCTCTTATCCAGAGCGACTTACAGTTAGTGAGTGCATACATTTTCATACTGCCCCCCCGTGGGAATTGAACCCACAACCCTGGCGTTGCAAACGCCATGCTCTACCAACTGATGTACTTTGCTTTCCCCCAGTCAGTCCTCTCTCAGATTGCCTTTTAAGCTGCCTACACTCACTAATGCAGAAAGGTTGTTATTCATCAGTAAGTAAAGTAAAATCCAATTCTGGCAAGAGAGGAACATGCTTACTCAAGGCTTGTTTCATACACCATTGAGTTCTGGGAATATAGTCTCTACTGCAGGAAACTGTTGCTGCTGTAGTTTGTAGGAACAAAGGTAGGCTACTTATGGAGTTTAACAACAAAGGACAAACATTTAAACAGTTCTGCTCAATCAGTTCCACTAAAGAGGGTGATGGAGTGCATAAGTGAATTGGAAAGTGTGCAATTCCCAACATTGAAATGAGATACCTTTACAAGTTTGACTCTGAGTGCAGTAAATGTTGTATTGAAGCTTTATAGTGTACATTAGGCAAACCGGCAACCCAGGGACCCCCATCCTACCTCCCCACACTCTAACATAGCCTATTTGTCACGACTTCCTCCGAAGCTGCCTCCTCTCCTGGTTCAGGCAGGCTTCGGCGTTCGTCGTCACCGGCCTTCTAGCCACTGCCGCTCCTCATCTCATCATTCCATTTGTTTTGTCTTGTTTATTACACACACCTGGTTCATATCCCCTCATCAGTACCTGTATAAGTGTTCCCTCTGCCCCCTTGTCTTTGTGTATGATTGTTTATTGTGAGGAGTGTGAAGCTCGGTTGAGCTCCTTGTATTTTGTTTTACCAGGTTATTTTCCCTGTGTGCCTTGTTGGTTCCAGTGTGCCTGTTTTGCGCACTGGACTGTTTTGACGCATTACTGCGTAACTCTGTATTTCGGAATAAATCCTGTGATTTACCCTCCTACGCCTGACTCCTTCAAATCACCCATCACACTATTAGCTAGAAAGGTAACTCCAAACACATTTTCACTAAGAGCAGCTGTTTTTTTTTCCTGTTATACTTATCTTGCAATAACGGAGCATGTGCGCCCAGCTGAGCCATAGGGTCCATGGGAGCCAAGCGCTCCTATAATTACACTCTACAGTGCCTGTTGTGGTTTCTGAAGGGGCTTGTTTTAGAATGGTGGGGCTTTAGACTAGGCCTAAGATATGCCAAGACAGCCTGGGTATGGCCTACTGTAGCCTGTGGAGCTGCAGAGAATAGCTAGAGAATTGCTATGAGCAAATTCCATGTTCATTTTACCAGAAATTGAAGTCAAACTGACTGTAACTTTGCTATGGAATTCTGTATGGTTTACTAGGCATATGGCCAGAAGATTAGTGGTGTTCATAATGTATAATGATGGGGATGGTTAATTGGTTTTTAGCACAGATAGCTGGAGAGGGGGAGAGATCAGTGAAGGAGAATAGTACAGTGTGGGCAGGTCACCCATGATACAAGTCAGTATTCGACATCCATCCATGTCTGAGGACGTCAGGAGAAGACATGGAAACCGGCCACTGGGGGCAACAGTGAGCTCTGTTACCTTCAAGTAGACATTTGTTTTGCTAGGGACGGGATGGATAATGAGCGTAAGCATCTGCCACTGGTTCCAAAGGTTGCATGTTTGAATCCTGCAATAGAAAGTGTTTTTGTTTTCAAGCCTTTTTCAAACCTTAACCCTTATCTTAACCATTCGGAGTTAATACCTAACCTTAAGAATTCGGAGTTAATGCCGAACCTTAAGAATTCTGAGTTAATGCCTAAACGTAACCTTGGAACGATACAGAGAAGTAACCAAACACTTAGAAATTTGACATTTGGAATACATTTGAAATGTGACTTTTGAGAAACATGGATGAACGTCTAATTCTGACGTGAGACCGTGAGAGCTTGTTAGTGATAAATTGATGTATTTTAGTATTCTGATAAAAAACACATCTTTTAAAAATGTGACAGGGATATCACAAAAAAGTCTGAAACTTATTTCCATTGTGGTCCCTAAAAGAAAAGTGGTCCTCTTTGATGGTGATGGAGATTGAAAAGTCTTTCTAGTAGTCAGTTCCGGATGGTGGAAAGGGAGTTGAGGCAGTGGGCTAGAAAGGCAGTATAGCTTGAGTGGAAGGGGCATCATGGGTACAGCCAGGCAGAAACAAAGACAGTCTGACAAAAAGGCCCTGAGCTCTTCGTCAGTGCACCACACCTGCTTCTCTGACATTCAGTTCCTCCACAGGAGCGGTTCCTCCACAGGTACTTGTCCACCACTGCTGAAAATGTGGCACCCACTGTTCAAAAGCCACCACACATCGACAGTGGTTAGGAACAGTCCCTTCTCTGCTATCCCCGGACACTACATATAGTTGTTGTTGTCATTCCCAGCTAATGTAACAAAAAAAGCCAGTGCTGCATTATTTAAATCCTTATCCTAGCTAGCTATCAAACCAAACAAATAGGCTTTTCATCTCAGTCCTGCAACTCCATGAGTCAAGACAACCAGATGTAAGTGAACAAAACCCAGAGCAATCAACTCCCCCCACACACACTCACACCAGCCCATTAATACACACGCACAAACTCTCTCTCTCTCTCTCTCTCTCTCTCTCTCTCTCTCTCTCTCTCTCTCTCTCTCTCTCTCTCTCTCTCTCTCTCTCTCTCTCTCTCTCTCTCTCTCTCTCTCTCTCTCTCTCTCTCTCTCTCTCTCTCTCTCTCTCTCTCTCTCTCTCTCTCTCTCTCTCTCTCTCTCTCTCTCTCTCTCTCTCTCTCTCTCTCTCTCTCTCTCTCTCTCTCTCTCTCTCTCTCTCTCACACACACACACACACATACACACACACACACACACTCTCTCTCTCTCTCTCTCAGTCTCTCACTCTCTTTCTCTCGTTACTTTCTGCCCAGCTACAAGGGGATAACGTCTTGCTGTAGAGCTGTACAGTCGTGGTCAAAAGTTTTGAGAATGACACAAATATTAATTTTCACAAAGTCTGCTGCCTCAGTTTTTATAATGGCAATTTGCATATACTCCAGAATGTTATGAAGAGTGATCAGATGAATTGCAATTAATTGCAAAGTCCCTCTTTGCCATGAAAATGAACTTAATCCCAAAGAAACATTTCCACTGCATTTCAGCCCTGCCACAAAAAGACCAGCTGACATCATGTCAGTGATTCTCTCGTTAACACAGGTGAGAGTGTTGACGAGGACAAGGCTGGAGATCACTCTGTCATGCTGATTGAGTTAGAATAACAGACTGGAAGCTTTAAAAAGGAGGGTGGTGCTTGAAATCATTGTTCTTCCTCTGTTAACCATGGTTACCTGCAAGGAAGCACGTGCCGTCATCATTGCTTTGCACAAAAAGGGCTTCACAGGCAAGGATATTGCTGTTAGTAAGATTGCACCTAAATCAACCATTTATCGGATCATCAAGAACTTCAAGTAAAGAGGTTCAATTGTTGTGAAGAAGGCTTCAGGGCGCCCAAGAAAGTCCAGCAAGCACCAGGACCGTCTCCTAAAGTTGATTCAGCTGCGGGATCGGGGCACCACCAGTGCAGAGCATGCTCAGGAATGGCAGCAGGTAGGTGTGAGTGCATCTGCACGCACAGTGAGGCAAATACTTTTGGAGGATGGCCTGGTGTCAAGAAGGGCAGCGAGGAAGCCACTTCTCTCCAGGAAAAACATCAGGGACAGACTGATATTCTGCAAAAGATACAGAGATTGGACTGCTGAGGACTGGGGTAAAGTCATTTTCTCTGATGAATCCCCTTTCCGATTGTTTGGGGCATACGGAAAAAAAGCATGTCCGGAGAAGACAAGGTGAGCGCTACCATCAGTCCTGTGTCATGCCAACAGTAAAGCATCCTGAGACCATTCATGTGTGGGGTTGCTTCTCAGCCAAGGGAGTGAGCTCACTCACAATTTTGCCTAAGAACACAGCCATGAATAAAGAATGGTACCAACACATCCTCCGAGAGCAACTTCTCCCAACCATCCAAGAACAGTTTGGTGATGAACAATGCCTTTTCCAGCATGATGGAGCACCTTGCCATAAGGCAAAAGTGATAACTAAGTGGCTCGGGGAACAAAACATCGACATTTTGGGTCCATGGCCAGGAAACTCCCCAGACCTTAATCCCATTGAGAACTTGTGGTCAATCCTCAAGAGGCGGGTGGACAAACAAAAACCCACAAATTCTGACAAACTCCAAGCATTGATTATGCAAGAATGGGCTGCCATCAGTCAGGATGTGGCCCAGAAGTTAATTGACAACATGCCAGGGCGGATTGCAGAGGTCTTGAAAAAGACACTTATGGAATGCTTGTAATTATACTTCAGTTTACCATAGTAACATCTGACAAAAATATCTAAAAACACTGAAGCAGCAAACTTTGTGTAGACCAATACCTGTGTCATTCTCAAAACCTTTGACCACGACTGTAGATCTAGTTTTAAGGTTATGAGAGTTGTTTGGAGTGGTTATAGGAATGTTTTTGGGTGGTTGTGGGAGTTGACTTGACTCACTGTCCAGCTGGTGTTGGGTACCCTGGCCAAAGCACAGCCTGTAAATTTGGACACGCCACTAATTATGAAAACAGACATAAGCCTATTGCTGAATAACGGATATTATATTCCTACAAAATATATTGTTCAGCCATGACAAATTATTCTTTTTATTTATTATTATTATTATTTATTTTTTAAATTGGGGGGGTAGATCAGCTTTAAATTGCAGATAGATTGTAGCTTCCATCAATGTAATTGTCTGCATCACTTCCAAACCCCATATATATTTTTGAAAATATATACACTACCAGTCAAAAGGGTTTTTCTTTATTTTTACTATTTTTACATTGTAGAATAATGGCATTCTCTTGGCATTCTCTCAACCAGCTTCATGAGGTAGTCACCTGGAATGCATTTCAATTAACAGGTGTGCCTTCTTAAAAGTTAATTTGTGGAATTTCTTTCATTCTTAATTCGTTTGAGCCAATCAGTTGTGTTGTGACAAGGTAGGGGGGGTATACAGAAGATAGTCCTATTTGGTAAAATACCAAGTCCATATTATGGCAAGAACAGCTCAAATAAGCAAAGAGAAACAACAGTCCATTATTAATTCAAGACATGAAGGTCGGTCAATACGGAACATTTCAACAACTTTGAAAGTTTCTTCAAGTGCAGTCGCAAAAACCATCAAGTACTATGATGAAACTGGCTCTCACGAGGATCGCCACAGGAATGGAAGACCCAGAGTTATCTCTGCTGCAGAGGATAAGTTCATTAGAGTGACCAGCCTCAGAAATTGCAGCCCAAATAAATGGTTCACAGAGTTCAAGTAACAGACACATCTCAACATCAACTGTTCAGAGGAGACTGTGTGAATCAGGCCTTCATGGTCGATTGCTGCAAAGAAACCAATACTAAAAGGACACCAATAAGAAGAAGAGACTTGGAGATTTTGGGTTCCAACTGCCGTGTCTTTGTGAGACACGGTGTGGGTGAACAAATGATCTCTGCATGTTTATTTCCCACCGTAAAGCATGGAGGAGGAGTTGTTATGTTGTGGGGGTGCTTTGCTGGTGACACTGTTTGTGATTTACAGTGGGGGAAAAAAGTATTTAGTCAGCCACCAATTGTGCAAGTTCTCCCACTTAAAAAGATGAGAGAGGCCTGTAATTTTCATCATAGGTACACGTCAACTATGACAGACAAAATGAGAAAAAAAATCCAGAAAATCACATTGTAGGATTTTTTATGAATTTATTTGCAAATTATGGTGGAAAAAAGTATTTGGTCAATAACCAAAAGTTTCTCAATACTTTGTTATATACCCTTTGTTGGCAATGACACAGGTCAAACGTTTTCTGTAAGTCTTCACAAGGTTTTCACACACTGTTGCTGGTATTTTGGCCCATTCCTCCATGCAGATCTCCTCTAGAGCAGTGATGTTTTGGGGCTGTCGCTGGGCAACACGGACTTTCAACTCCCTCCAAAGATTTTCTATGGGGTTGAGATCTGGAGACTGGCTAGGCCACTCCAGGACCTTGAAATGCTTCTTACGAAGCCACTCCTTCGTTGCCCGGGCGGCGTGTTTGGGATCATTGTCATGCTGAAAGACCCAGCCACGTTTCATCTTCAATGCCCTTGCTGATGGAAGGAGGTTTTCACTCAAAATCTCACGATACATGGCCCCATTCATTCTTTCCTTTACACGGATCAGTCGTCCTGGTCCCTTTGCAGAAAAACAGCCCCAAAGCATGATGTTTCCACCCCCATGCTTCACAGTAGGTATGGTGTTCTTTGGATGCAACTCAGCATTCTTTGTCCTCCAAACACGTGTACCTATGATGAAAATTACAGGCCTCTCTCATCTTTTTAAGTGGGAGAACTTGCACAATTGGTGGCTGACTAAATACTTTTTTCCCCCACTGTATTTATAATTCAAGGCACACTTAACCAGCATGGCTACCACAGCATTCTGCAGCAATACGCCATCCCATCTGGTTTGGGCTTAGTGGGACAATCATTTGTTTTTCAACAGGACAATGACCAAACACACCTCCAGGCTGTGTAAGGGCTATTTGACCAAGAAGGAGAGTGATGGAGTGCTGCATCAGATGACCTGGCCTTCACAATCCCCCAACCTCAACCCAATTGGGATGGTTTGCGATGATTCGGACCGTAGAGTGAAGGAAAAGCAGCCAACAAGTGCTCAGCACATGTGGGAACTCCTTCAAGACTGTTGGAAAAGCATTCCAGGTGAAGCTGGTTGAGAGAATGCCAAGAGTGTGCAAAACTGTCATCAAGGCAAAGGGTGGCTATATGAAGAATTTCAAATATAAAATATATTTTGATTTGTTTAACACTTTTTTGGTTACTACATGATTCCATATGTGTTATTTCATAGTTTTGATGTCTTCATTATTATTCTACAATGTAGAAAATAGTCAACATAAAGAACAACCCTTGAATGAGTAGGTGTGTCCAAACTTTTGACTGGTACTGTATATACATATATGCTTTTAAAAAATACATTTTCCTTAATTACTTTCTAACCCTACCACCCCTCCCCTAATTGGAGTAAACTAGTGAACAACAATGCATAGGCCTCTACTTCCAGCTTATACATACTATATACATTTTATTTTACAGTAGTTCTATTTTTTTGTTTGTTTTTACTCCTGTCCTTCCTCTACCCTCAACCTCTCCCGTCTATTTCTGATGTCCATCCGATTTGAACGTTCTTAACCTATAACCTATATACATTTTACGGACACAGTATGTTTTACATTAGTTATCTTGTTGTTATTGGTTGTTATTAGTCCCAACCTTCAGCTCCATTCAACCCCTCCCATCTGTCTCTTAACACCATCCATATTGGATTTCTATTTGCCATATATTTTTCAACTGTGCTGTGACGTTTGACAAAATCTATTCTCATTGTTTCGACAGATTGTAAATTGAAAATAAACATTTTTGCTAAAAGTATTATTATATTATTGATCGATTGACTATGACTTTTCAGATCACGCAGTAGTGCTATCTGCAGGGTTAGCTCCAGGTAAATATTGCAATTCTTCAGCCATTCCTGAACAAGCTACATATGGACAGTACCAAAACAAATGATCTAATGATTCTGTCTCTTCGCAGCAAAATCTGCAGAGCTGGGAAGGTTGTATCCCCCATATAAATAACATTCTATTGGTTGCAAGAATTTTGTATAATAATTTAAATAGAAAAATGTTAAGTTTTGAATCCGGCGTCGTTTTGCGTATCCATGTGCCATGGAATCGGTACGTCAAAAATCTCTTCCCAACTATTTTGCAATCTACAGTTGAAGTCGGAAGTTTACATACACTTAGGTTGGGGTCATTAAAACTCATTTTTCAACCACTCCACAAATTTCTTGTTAACAAACTAGAGTTTTGGCAAGTCGGTTAGGACATCTACTTTGTGCAAGACGCAAGTAATTTTTCCAACAATTGTTTACAGACAGATTATTTCACTTATAATTCACTGTATCACAATTCCAGTGGGTCAGAAGTTTAAACAGCTTGGAAAATTCCAGAAAATGATGTCATGGCTTTAGAAGCTTCTGATAGGCTAATTGACATAATTTGAGTCAATTGGAGGTGTACCTGTTGATGTATTTCAAGGCCTACCTTCAAACTCAGTGCCTCTTTGCTTGACATCATGGGAAAATCAAATGAAATCAGCCAAGACCTCAGAAAAAAAACTGTAGACCTCCACAAGTCTGGTTCATCCTTGGGAGCAATTTCCAAACGCCTGAAGGTACCACGTTCATCTGTACAAACAATAGTACGCAAGTATAAACACCATGGGACCACGCAGCCGTCATGCCGCTCAGGAAGGAGACCCGTTCTGTCTCCTAGAGATGAACGTACTTTGGTGCGAAAAGTGCAAATCAATCCCAGAACAACAGCAAAGGACCTTGTGAAGATGCTGGAGGAAACAGGTACAAAAGTATCTATATCCACAGTAAAACGAGTCCTATATCGACATAACCTGAAAGGCCGCTCAGCAAGGAAGAAGCCACTGCTCCAAAACCGCCATAAAAAAGCCAGATTACGGTTTGCAACTGCACATGAGGACAAAGATCGTACTTTTTGGAGAAATGTCCTCTGGTCTGATGAAACAAAAATAGAACTGTTTGGCCATAATGACCATCGTTATGTTTGGAGGAAAAAGGGGATGGCTTGCAAGCCGAAGAACACCATCCCAACCGTGAAGCACGGGGGTGGCAGCATCATGCTGTTGGGGTGCTTTGCTGCAGGAGGGACTGGTGCAGTTCACAAAATAGATGACATCATGAGGAAGGAAAATTATGTGGATATATTGAAGCAACATCTCAAGACATCAGTCAGGAAGTTAAAGCTTGGTCGCAAATGGGTCTTCCAAATGGACAATGACCCCAAGCATACTTCCAAAGTTGTGGCAAAATGGCTTAAGGACAACAAAGTCAAGGTATTGGAGTGGCCATCACAAAGCCCTGACCTCAATCCTATAGAACATTTGTGGGCATAACTGAAAAAGCCTGTGCGAGCAAGGAGGCCTACAAACCTAACTCCGTTACACCAGCTCTGTCAGGAGGAATGGGCCAAAATTCACCCAACTTATTGTGGGAAGCTTGTGGAAGGCTACCCAAAACGTTTGACCCAAGTTAAGCAATTTAAAGGCAATGCTACCAAATACTAATTGAGTGTATGTAACTTCTGACCCACTGGGAATGTGATGAAATAAATCAAATCTGAAATAAATCATTCTCTCTACTATTATTCTGACATTTCACATTCTTAAAATAAAGTGGTGATCCTAACTGACTTAAGACAGGGAATCTTTACTAGGATTAAATGTCAGGAATTGTGAAAAACTGAGTTTAAATGTATTAAGGTGTATGTAAACTTCCGACTTCAACTGTAGCTGTACCGTGATATTTGCATTGCTACTAAGTACAGTGTGGGAAAAAAGTATTTGATCCCCTGCTGATTTTGTACGTTTGCCCACTGACAAAGAAATGATCAGTCTATCATTTTAATGGTAGGTTTATTTGAACAGTGAGAGACAGAATAACAACAACAAAAATCCAGAAAAACACATGTCAGAAATGTTATAAATTGATTTGCATTTTAATGAGGGAAGTAAGTATTTGACCCCCTCTCAATCAGAAAGATTTCTGGCTCCCAGGTGTCTTTACCGTTCTCATGATCATTGCAACTCCACGAGGTGAGATCTTGCATGGAACCCCAGGCCGAGGGAGATTTACAGTTCTTTGTGTTTCTTCCATTTGCGAATAATCGCACCAACTGTTGTCACCTTCTCACCAAGCTGCTTGGCGATGGTCTTGTAGCCCATTCCAGCCTTGTGTAGGTCTACAATGTTGTCCCTGACATCCTTGGAGAGCTCTTTGGTCTTGGCCATGGTGGAGAGTTTGGAATCTGATTGATTGATTGCTTCTGTGGACAGATGTCTTTTATACAGGTAACAAACTGAGATTAGGAGCACTCCCTTTAAGAGTGTGCTCCTAATCTCATCTCGTTACCTGTATAAAAGACACCTGGGAGCCAGAAATCTTTCTGATTGAGAGGGGGTCAAATACTTATTTCCCTCATTAAAATGCAAAATCAATTTATAACATTTTTGACATGCGTTTTTCTAGATTTTGTTGTTGTTATTCTGTCTCTCACTGTTCAAATAAACCTACCATTAAAATTATAGACTGATCATGTCTTTATCAGTGGGCAAATGTACAAAATCAGCAGGGGATCAAATACTTAATTCCCTCACTGTAACCCTCCAATTGTTCTCCACTATTCCACCCGCTAAAACCCCTCCCCATCCCAAGTTGGGTTGTCATCCCAGTGACCGGCACCCCCGTCCCCCCAGATCCCTAGGCCCCCCGAGAGGCCAGGACCCATCCTTCGAAAACAGCACACAGTGCCACCCACAGAACAGAAGCAGATCAACCGCTAAAAGTATTTCCAATGCACTCACCTCAATTTGCTTTATATTTATCTATTTTAAAATATATATCTATTTAAATATCTTGCATATCTTAATTTCCATCATTAACAATTAATATGTATAATAATGTTGGCAGTTCATGCAAAGGATTGTTACCTATAACCAGGATTGCCATTGCGTTACATTACATTTTTGTCAAGCAATTATTATTTTAGCAAACAATTATTGTGATTCATCCTATATTGTCCCTAACATCCTTACCCCCTTGCAACAGATGTGGGATACATACACACACACACACACACACACACACACACACACACACACATACAAACACACACACATACTCTTACACACTCAACCCCTTTCCTCCACAATCAACCATAAGCTCAGATGCTCAACGGTTGTTACATCCCCGAGCCCAACTCAAGAAAGGACCTGATTTACGAATGCATATACAGTTACAGCTGTTTGAGAAAGCATGCAAGATTGAGCAAAAATTGACAGAATTCTTTGCTCTGAGGTGCTTGAATGATTTGCCATCACAAACATCTCACAAATGCTTATTTGAGGATAGGTCAACCAAATAAATCAATAACTTGTCAATTCTAAAAGATAGATGTTGTCTGAAGACCTGGTGGTTTGTAGCATGGAATTGTACTGTAATTTGTAAGAGTTAGTATTTTGAAGGTGTTGAGTGTTTGTTAGTTTGTATATCACCATTGCATCCTATGAGGGGACACAATTCCGTCCAATGGTTTCAAAAGCGCAAAATTCTTCTAACATCTAGAGTTGGACTGGTTCAGATGCAGAACATCAGCAGGCAGAGAAACTCATTTTCCTACGGTAGGAACGTCTTCTGTATGTTTTCCTCTATTAGAAACGAGAAATATGTGGTCAAAGATAATATTTCCACGAGGCCATAAAGTAGTTTTCCACGTTGATTTAACGTCATCACATTGAACATTTTGGTTGAAATTATGTGGAAACAATGTTGATTCAACCAGTTTTTGCCCAGTGGGGTAGGCTTGCTGTATTACTGGATCAGCGCGGCAGATGTGTTGTTGCCTACCCTTACCATCTGGGGGCAGCCCGTCAGGAAGTCCAGGATCCAGTTGCAGAGGGAGGTGTTTAGTCCCAGGGTCCATAGTGATAAGCTTTGATGGCACTATGGTGTTGAACGCTGAGCTGTAGTCAATGAACAGCATTCTCACGTAGGTGTTCCTTTTGTCCAGGTGGGAAAGGGCAGTGTTGAGTGCAATTGAGATTGCGTAATCTGTGGATCTGTTGGGGCGGTATGCAAATTGGAGTGGGTCTAGGGTTTCTGGGATGATGGTGTTGATGTGACCCATGACCAGCCTTTCAAAGCACTTCATGGCTACAGATTTGAGTGCTACGGGTCGGTAGTAATTTAGGCAGGTTACCTTGGTGTTCTTGGGCACAGGGACTATGGTGGTCTGCTTGAAACATGTAGGTATTACAGACTCAGCCAGGGACAGGTTGAAAATGTCAGTGAAGACACTTGCCAGTTGGTCAGCACATGCTCGGAGTACACGTCCTGGTAATCCGTCTGGCCTTGCAGCCTTGTGAATGTTGACCTGTTTCAAGGTCTTGCTCAAATCGGCTACAGCGAGCGTGATCACACAGTCGTCTGGAACAGCTGGTGCTCTCATGCATGCTTCAGTGTTGCTTGCCTCGAAGCGCGCATAGAAGTAATTTAGCTCGCCTGGTAGGCTTGTGTCACTGGGCAGCTCGCGGCTGGGCTTCCCTTTGTAGTCCGTAATAGTTTGCAAGCCCTGCCACATACGACTAGCGTCGGAACCGGTGTAGTAGGATTCAATCTTAGTCCTGTATTTATGCATTGCCTGTTTGATGGTCCGTCTGAGGGCATAGCAGGATTTCTTATAAGCGTCCGGGTTAGAGTCCCGCTCCTTGAAAGCGGCAGCTCTACCCTTTAGCTCAGTGTGGATATTGCCTGCAATCCATGGCTTCTGGTTGGGGTATGTACGTACGGTCACAACATCATCGATGCACTTATTGCACATGTAACATGCTGGTAGAAATGAGGTAAAACGGATTTAAGTTTCCCTGCATTAAAGTCCCCGGCCACTAGGAGCACCGCCTCTGGGTGAGCATTTTTTTGTTTGCTTATGGCTTTATACAGCTCGTTGAGTGCGGTTTTAGTGCCAGCATCGGTTTGTGGTGGTAAATAGACAGCTACAAAAAAATATAGATGAAAACTCTCTTGGTAAATAGTGTGGTCTACAGCTCATCATGAGATACTCTACCTCAGGCGAGCAAAGCCTTGAGACTTCCTTAATATTAGATTTTGCGCACCAGCTGTTATTGACAAATAGACACAGACCGCCACCTCTTGTCTTACCGAAGGCAGCTGTTCTGTCTTGCCGATGCATGGAAAAACCAGCCAACTGTATATTATGCATGTCGTCGTTCAGCCACGACTCGGTGAAACATAAGATATTACAGTTTTTAATGTCCCATTGGTAGGATAGTCTTGAACGGAGCTCATCCAGTTTATTCTCCAATGATTGCACGTTGGCCAATAGGACGGATGGTAGAGGCAGGTTACTCAAATTCTCACAAGGCACCCCGACCTGCGTCCCCTGTATCAGCGTCTTCTCTTCATGCGAATGACGGGGATTTGGGCCTGGTCGGGTATCTCGAGTAAATCCTTCGCGTCCGACTTCGCGTCCGACTCATGAAAGAAAAAATCTTCATCCAGTTCGAGGTGAGTAATCGCTGTTCTGATATCCAGAAGCTCTTTTCAGTCATAAGAGACGTGGCAGAAACGTTATGTACAAAATAAGTTACAAACAACGCGAAAAATCACACAAAATAGCACAATTGGTTAGGAGCCCGTAAAACGGCATCCATCTCCTCCGGCGCCATTCTATTCTGAAGATGATGCCGACTATCTGGGAAGTCTCTGTGTTCTCTACCATGATGTAAAGACCCCAAAGTAGCAGGCAGCCCGACTGATCACATCCACAGACACATTGAGCCATCTGCACCCGCATGACTGGGGGGGCTCTGTAACCTCTCCAAAGGGCTTCCCTTTAAATACCCAACTGCTGCCGAACTGCCGAAAACTCACTTTCTGACTAAAGATTGTTATGCCCCTCTAGTTGCATGTGTTGCATTTCTCAGTCATAGATTTTCAGCAGGACTGGAAATGGGTGCTTATGTGTGTTTGATTTCCATGAGGAAACAGCTTCACAGTCCTGTGAGAAAGAGAAGGCCTTCGTACACTCACTCATTCATTCCTGCTGCATGCGACCCACCCCATTCATACTGTATGGACCTACCGGCCTAATAGAAAAACAGAAGGCTCCTTGAGCAAAGGATGAAATACAGGCAGTCTAATGACACACGGTTAGAAAAAAAACACAGTACTCTAACTTTCCTAAGCGGGATTACCTTTTTTAAGGCCAGTTCGGGGTGCCGTCTGAAGACAGAGTCTCCCGAGTCCAAGAGTTGAGTCCATTAACAATGTCCATTCATGCTGTAATGCAGCCCACAGGGTATGAGTATGTCATTTAGCTTGTGTGAACTCTTCGAGGAATCATCCATACAGCTCTGGCAAGACAGGGATGTCAAGACGCTTTCTGGTGATGGTGGGGAATGTTCCTCTATACTTGAACTTGACTGATTACACACAGTTGGCCCTTCCTGTGGTTGAATACCAAGGAAATAGCCCTGTGACAATACCAGAAAGTTACGTCAATATTTGATTTGAAAGGTTATAATATTTGTCATAAAATCTGCATCTGAAGAGAAAAATATAAAAGTAAAGACTGATGTATATGTTGTTCGTGTTCTGGGGCTATTCACATGATTTGTATCTGTCCAATAGCTCCTGTAAATTTAGGGTCATGGCATTTGATAAGGGTAATTGTTTAGTGTGTGGCAAAATTATAAATAGCATTCAAGCATCCTCCTCTGTTTCAATGGATGATGATCCATGTGGAATTCATAAATTAAAAGAGTTAGACATAACAAGAAAGAATGGAGATATGTTTCAGTTCTAAAGGGAAAAAATATCTCTCTTTCTAAACACACACACAGTGATCCCCAGGGTCATTTTATTAAAACCTTTAGAAAATGAGCTAAGCTTATAGATAGTAATAGCACAGCTGCAATCCCAGTTTGCAAGGAAGATCGAGGTTATATTTTGGCGAACATTGATTTACCGAATTCGACCATACACTCAAGGAATGTCCTCTTATGTATATAATTTCCCACACAATGGGCCTGTATTAAAATACTTTAAAATCATACATTTCTAGATTATTAAAAAAATAATTTAAAAAAATTGTCAATTTGAGCTATAAAAAGTCACAAATCCGATGCAGAATTTAAATGTTTGCATAATTTAGGCCACTTTTTGGAGCTACTGATTTTACACGAAGGATATAACTTCACATGAACTAAATATTAACTTAAAAGGTTGAAAATAATGCATGCATTTATGCCTAGATAGTTTTTCACATCACATAAATCCATGGTTTTACTTGCGGAAAGAATCAGGCACGACTGGTAATGTGATAGATACAAGGGGCAAACATGCTGTAGAATACATTATTTATTTATTTTATTGTTTATCTTTATTTTTTGTAGAACATTTTTCTCCACAGTTTCGTGATTACGATCTTGTCTCATCGCTGCAACTCCCCCAACGGCCTCCGGAGAGGCGAAAGTCGACTCACGCGTCCTCCGCAACATTACCCGCCAAGCCGCGCTTCTTAACACCCGCTCGCTTAACCCGGAAGCCAGCTGCACCAATGTTGAATACATTCACTCCATTAAAGTGTTTACATTAAGCGCGCGGGAGAACATGAGAGAAATGTACACCTAGTAAATTAATTAAAGTGCATGCTTCTTCTATCCTCACTGAAATTATTTATAAAATATGTGGGCTATTGTAATTATGAGGTCCAGTATTATTTTGCTTTTTTTCTGTAGGCTAATTACATTTAATAAATTTTTCAACTTTAACAATTACATTGATAACAAATAATGATAATACAATAATAACAAACAATGATGCTGATGATTTAGACTAACCTATTATTATTATTATTATTATTATTATTATTATTATATCTTACAACTAATATTGGTAATATAGCCCAATGCTGCTGTAATAGTGCTGATGTAGGCTACTGTAGCCTTATTAATATTTCACATTCCTGACAACCCTGACAGTGCAGCACAGTAGCCTACTTATACACACTACAGCTATTCACATGCTCATGAATAAGGTAAGATAAATAAAATAAATAAATGCTTGCTCAATATTCTTACTCAGGATTCTGACTTTATGGTGGGTAGGCTACAGATTGTTACTACTTTGGAAAGTCCTAAATCAGTGATTGAACATGATCATTGAGTTCAACTTGAACATTAGGCTGCTGATAAGTGGCATTGTGGCAATATTTCTGGTGCTTTAAAAAGGTGCCCATTACAGTTTTATCAAATGTGCTATCAGTTATGAAACATTATGAATGATGGTATATAATTGGCTACTGCACACACACGTACACACAGACACACTTCTTGACGTAAAAAAAACACAACTTTTCCTGTTGAAAAGCAATATCCCAAGTATAAATACAGTAAAGTACACACACTAAAGGGTAAAAAAATATGTTTTGAGCAAAACAGTGTTTTTTAGACACAACTGCAAACTTCAAAGAGTAAGGCATTCAAGGAGTTGGTCTGATGGTGACTTTGTAATGTCATCGGCTTGAGGAACTATAAAGGAGCAATAGAGAAGAAAGAGGAAAGGCCCACCCCCCCCCCACTTGTGCCATGTCATGACATACCTGGACCACCTATTGAGATGTGCCTTTTGTTATGTAAATCAGGTGTTAAATGAGGGGAAAAGGAGACTGTAGTTGGACTTTAAACAGTACTTTAAACAAGGATTCCCCCTAGTGGATACAACGTTCATAATAGCCTCTTATGAATTACATTTTACTGTATTTGGGCATTGTCAATAAATCTACTACTCTTTCATCTTTAATAGTGCACATTTATTGGAGATCAACATCACATGTTCAACTGCACAATATGTCATAATTGTGGTCTGGAAATCTGATTTTAAATCCTAATTTAATTGTTACAGAATCATATGACTTGAACTGAGTAAGTCCACAAGGGCCAACTTTTGCTGTTTTCCTGGGCTAAACTCATACTACCCTTTTATACCCCTTACACCAGGGGTAGACAGCCCTGTTCCTGGAGTGCTGCAGGTACTGCAGGATTTGTTTCCAACTAGGCACCACACCTGTCCAAATGAGCTAATTGATCAGTACAGTGATTGCCTAAATTCAAAATACCTGGTCTTCCAGGTCAGTTCAATCAAAAACATGAAGTGCCTGTGGCACTCCAGGACCAGGGTTGCCTAACCCTGCCTTACACCCTTTTCGCATTACTGATCCAAACCGAGCCAACCCAAGTCGAGCTACTTGGCTGGCCTGGTTAAGCATCTGCCATAGTTGCTGTAATCGTGCTGGGAAGAACAATGTGAAAATAAGGCCTATGAGTGACAAACATGTCTGATTGTCAATAGACTCTTTTTGTTTCCGTTTCAACCTCTATATTGCCTAGAGGGGGTTGTAAGGTCACCATGTCTCACCTTTGTGTCTCATCAGATTAAAAACTCTCTCGCTCTCTTGGCATGAGTTGGCCGCCTTAATGGTTTTGTCGTTCTGGCATCCACCATGTTGCTTTTGCCGCCCTCCAGACCCGTGCGCACATAAAATAAGCAAAACATGGCTCTGTAAAGTGGTAATTACAAGCCATGTTAGTGATGCATTTACCCATCTATTAATCCTAATGATTAGCTAATGGACTGTGCCATTCCTTCCAGGGCCTCAGCGCTAAAGAGCTCCATTGGCTGTTTACGCAGCCATACAAGTGGTCATGGTTTGTTTTTAAACCATTACACTGGTCATTTAGGGTTGTTTGATTAACCTTAAGTGGTTTGCGCCTGATGTTGCAATGCACGCGTTCGTGACCGATAACTAAGTGCTTGGTCGATTTTCCAATGATGCGATATTATTTCTACATAAAGAGTGTCATTAATTGAAGTAATTAATTCACTAAAGGGATGTAATGAGTAGAAATGTATGGCAGGTCAGGTTTGCAACTGTGTCATATTATAGGCCCTTTCATGTGCATGTTGAGTCATGACTGCAGGTTGCAGTGAGAATTGGGTTGGTTAGGGCTGGCCAGCTGGCTTGTGTTGGGTGTTGCAGGGTGGACCTCTCTCTCTCTCTTTCTCTCTAAAACAGTTCTCTTTCTCTTTCTCTCAGGGAGGTCGATGTCCCCCATCTCACAATGTTAGAGGTGGTAGCCCCTCTGTGGACAACCTCCCCCTCCCTGCAGCATGTGGAACACATTTAGAGCTCAGGCCGTGGAAATCCTGTGTGAATCCAGAACCAGCACTTTGCCTCTGACCCATCCCATGTGCAAAGCCCTGTCTAATTAGCCTTATTTAACCCCGCCGACAGGGAGTGTGTTTTCACAGACCACAGGCTATTAACGCACACAGAGACACACACAGACACACCATCACACAGGTACACCCAAACTCCACAGGCCAGTGTCCAAGTGACTCAGGCACTGACCAGAGAGCAGACGACGGCAACCAGAGCTGAATAAATTGTTCTTCTTCCCGAATTAGAAGAGAAAAGAAGGAAAAAGGAAAAAGCCAGATCCCTGAAATTGAAGATTGTTTTCATTAGCCCCTGCCACACACACAGACATTCATACATGCGCACGCATGCACAGACACACACACACACTGATTGCTGAAGAAAAGCAATAGCTAATTGTCACTGGCATAACATTTAACAAGTGCTCCTTTCTCTGCGAAGAGCTGGGGTATTAGTTCTGATGAAATCCAGACCCTCTTATCAATACTCTCTACGGGATGGAAGACTTGCTCTGGAAAATGTACTTCTGCATCTATAATATTGCGGCCTCTGTTTTATCCTGGGGCCCATGGCCCCTGGGGACTAATAGTTCTTAGTCTGTTAGGTGGCCCCTAGACTCTGCTCTCCTCCCGATGGCAGACATATGGCTTCCGGTTTTGTGTGCGCCATACAACAGATGTCATCTTCGGGCAAAGCAGCCGATAAACGAACTCACAGATATGTGCATAAACACACACATACGAGCACACACACACACATACACACACATGTACGTACATACACACACACACACACACACACACACACACACACACACACACACACACACACACACACACACACACACACACGTGCTTAGACTATAATTACAGAAAATGGTCCTGTTGTCTGAGGTAATCAATTAAATAGTGGTTTACGGTATACTTTCCCTCATAAACACTAAATTACCAGGCTTAAAAAAAAAAGTATATCTGTATTGTGTTCAAGAGTGTTCAACTTATAAGTTAATTGAGAGCGCATAGTAAATGCCAATACACTCTGGACTGCGCTGAAAGATGAATAGACAGCCTACATATAACCAAACCTATAGACTCTAGGGTCGTTCCATATGATTTAAATCACATTCTGACGACACCCATTTTGATTGCCCATGGTAGAAGTGGTCAGAAACATTCAGGAGATAGAGGTGCTCAAAGTTGACATTTTGCATACCCCACCCTACCATGAGACATCTATGATGTCTTCATCACTGAAATAGATCAACCTTTAAGCTTATAAACAGGGTTATCAGACTGTTTTATGATTTATAGAAGAAAAAAAACAAATTCTGTAATTTTTTAAGCATATCAATTTTAAAACGCGTAAACTCCGATTTATTTTATGTTCATATACTGTACCTTTCAAAAAAGGTAGGAATGTGGATCAGAAAACCAGCCAGTATCTGGTGTGACCACCATTTGCTTCATGCAGCGCGACACATCTCCTTCGCATAGAGTTGATCAGGCTGTTGATTTTGTCCTGTGGAATGTTGTCCCACTCCTCTTCAATGGCTGTGCGAAGTTGCTGGATATGGGCGGGAACTGGAATACGCTGTCATACACGTCGACCCAGAGCATCCCAAACATGCTCAATGGGTGACATGTCTGGTGAGTATGCAGGCCATGGAAGAACTGGGACATTTTCAGCTTCCAGAAATTGTGTACAGATCCTTGCGACATGGGGCCGTGCATTATCATGCTGAAACATGAGGTGATGGTGTCGGATGAATGGCACGACAATAGCCTCAGTATCTCGTCACGGTATCTCTGTGCATTCGAATTGCCATCGATAAAATGCAATTGTGTTCGTTGTCCGTAGCTTAGGCCTGCACATACCATAACCCCAACGCCACCATGGGGCACTCTGTTCACAACATTGACAGCAGCAAACCGCTCGCCCACACGACACTAGTCTGCCATCTGCCCAGTACAGTTGAAACCGGGATTCATCTGTGAAGAGCACACTTCTCCTGCGTGCCAATGGCCATCGAAGGTGAACATTTGCTGCAGTTAGGTCAAGACCCTGGTGAGGATGTCGAGCAGGCAGATGAGCTTCCCTGAGACGGTTTCTGAGAGTTTGTGCAGAAAGTCTTCGGTTGTACAAGCCCACAGTTTCATCAGCTGTCCGGGTGGCTGTTCTCAGATGATCCCGCAAGTGAAGAAGCTGGATGTGGATGTCCTGGGCTGGCGCCCTAGCAGAGCTGGTTAGGCTGTTTTTATATAATCCCGAGCGTTGGTAACGACAACTGTGCTGCTGGCAACAATTTATGCTTTTTTTTCAACGTTTACTGACACCGGCCATATTCAACGGGTGTTGAGCGTTTGTAAATTCGTCAGTTATTCTGTGCTCTTCCACACTCAGACGAGAGTGCTCTGAAATCGGAGTAGATAGCCAGAGGGAATTTACCAGCTACGTCTATCAACAGTTGTCGCAGTGACATCATGAACATTCTATTGAAATGGTTACTTGCATAGTGGAGTCTTTTGTTGACATGTAGCTAGCTAGCTAATCAATGAACCATAATCCCAACTCATGACGTTACTACCCTGCATGAATCTGCAGGTAGCTAATCAACCAGGTTCAATGTTACTTGCATTGTGGCATCTTTTGTTAAGATATGTAGCTAGCTAGCTGAACAATAAACCATAATCCCAACTCATGATGTTACTACCCTGCATGAATCTGCAGGTACCTAACCAACCAGGTTCAATGTTACTTGCATAGTGGAGTCTTTTGTAAAGACATGTAGCTAGCTAGCTAGCTAAACAATGAACCATAATCCCAACTCATGACGTTACTACCCTGCATGAATCTGCAGTTAGCTGACCAACCAGGTTTAATGTTAGCTAGCTAACATTAGGCTATAACTACCAAAGCAAATGCTCTGAGATATTAATAATATTACCACACAGATCATACACGTAACGTTAGCCAGCGAGCCAGTCAGCTAACATTAGCTAGCTAGCTAACAGTACACTTTAACTTGAAATGAAAACTACTTTCTGACAAAATTAGAAATGTGTAATATATGAAAATGTAGCTAGCTAGACTATCTTAGCCGTAAACATGGACGGACGCTTCTCACTCTCTGTCACAGATGCCATGGTTGCCCTTAGTTTGAAGACGTAATCCGGAGACAGGTGTTTTCTCCATCTCCTTAGCTATCATACTCTAATTCCACTGATTTCAAAACTCGGTCCTCCAGAAAGTGGAGAGCAACAGTTATGCAGTTCTACTACGCGATATATTTTTTTAAAAGACGCTTTAGACAGGATTACCTACACATACTGACCAGCTCAAATAGACAGAAGCGTGCAACATGGCAGACCAATCCGAACTCATATCTCGGCATGTCCAGCCCACTCATTATCTCAGCCAATCATGGCTAGCAGGAAGGTTGCTGTCTTTTTCTGTGGCTAAACCAACTAGGCTCGTAATTTAACAATTTTGGCATACAAGTTTGTTATTAAGGCACATGAAAGTTCAGATGTTCCAGAAGGCATTTCTGCCAAAAAACACATTTTGATTTAAAAAAAGAAGTTTATGTTCAAATGGCTCTCCTGTGAAGTAGTGACGCGTGACATAAGCCTAGTTTCTTGAAACGAGTCACAAATGTAAAATATATTTTGATTTGCTTAACACTTTTTTGGTTACTACATGAGTAGAGCACGTGCTGGTAGAGCACGGCGCTTGTAACGCCAAGGTAGTGGGTTCGATCCCCGGGACCACCCATACACAAAAATGTATGCACGCATGACTGTAACTCGCTTTGGATAAAAGCGTCTGCTAAATGGCATATTATTATTATATTATGATTCCATATGTGTTATTTCATAGTTTTGATGTCTTCACTATTATTATACAATGTAGAAAATAGTAAAAAATTAAGAAAAACCCTGGAATGAGTAGGTGTGTCCAAACTTTTGACTGGTTCTGTATATACTTTTTCCCCTCAAAAGTTATGAGGTCCAAAAGGCACCGGAAAGTAGGAATGACCCAGCAAATTGCAGGGGTCTGAAAGAATTGGTCCATTCTATTAATTATATTTCTATGATTGAAATGACGCCCACCATGCATTCAGGAGTATGCTGTGTCTCAACCGATGATGGGCACAACACAAACACTTCAGATGATGTAAAAAAGAGTCTAAGCTACAACATTTGTGAAAATGAGAAAAATCTGAGTTTCCGTGTTTTTAGATAATTGATGTTAAAGCTTAAAAAATTGCAATTATTTTATTAAAACATTTTTTTCAAGAATTCATAGAATAGTCTGACAACCCTATATGTAAGCTTTCAAATTATATCAAACTCTACTATTTATCTTTTTCAGTGATGAAGACATGGACATCTCATGGTAGGGTGGGGTATGCAAAATGGGTCAACTTTGAGCACCTTGATCTCCTGAATGTTTTGTCATTCAGGTCCAAAAAGTCAGTTTCTGACCACTTCTACCATGGGAAAACAAAAGGGGTGCCGTCAGAAGGTGATTTAAATCCTATGGCTAGACCCTACCCACTGGGCACACTACATCATTTCAACGTGGACATTTTTGTAATATTTATTTGAAAAATGGATCAATGAGATTTCAACCTTTATTCGCCCACTCAAAAAGACTATGCTTTCAACCATCTAAAAGCACAACCAAATTCCAATGGAAAAACAATGTCTGATTTTTGATTTAGTTGTCATCTAAATGTGTTATTATTGCGCTTTAAACCATTTAAAAAACAAACAAAGCTCAAATGGAAATACAATGTCAGATCTTTTGTATTTATACAACAACTTAATATGTTATCACTGTGCTTTATTTAAATAGCACAACCAAATGACATGGATTGCAGTTGACGTTCGAGATTCTGCCCAGATTAATATAGCAATTGTGAAGATCTCCACAGACCTGCGACTTTTGCATGCTATCTTGAACATGCATGCTTTCTATGATTACATAAGATGACATTTATTAACAGTAACCTCAAAATGTGGCCATGGATGTGTTACTTAACATTAGTTTGTAAGATAGCCTTAACTTTAGGCTATTTACTGTGTTACAAAAGTAACATTGAATTGTGTTTGGTTGACAACGCAACCAAATATCAACATTTAAAGGAGATGTACTGTATCTAATGCTTGGATAGTTTCATCTGAGCCACTTGCTTAATCCTTTCATTTCTGGTTGAGATGGAGACGTGTAGCTTAGTGGTTAAGAGCGTTGTGCCAGTAACCGAAAGGTCGCTGATTCTAATCCCCGAGCCGACTAGGTGAAAAATTGTCATTGTACCCTTGAGCAAGGCACTTAACCCTAATTGCTCCTGTAAGTTGCTCTGGATAAGAGCGTCTGCTAAATGACTAAAATGTAATGTAAATGTGAATCCAACATATCAATTACTAATTTGTAGACAAACTGGAATTAAAGTCAGTAACACAGATAGAATTATCCAAGCAGAAGATACATCTCCTTCAAATGTTGATATTTGGTTGCATTGACTACCAAACAATTCCATATCCAGTTTGTCTGCAAATTAATAATTGATATGTTGGATTCATGTCTCCATCTCAACCAAAAATCCAAGTTAAAGAATAGGATTAAATCAAATCAAACTTTAAATGTACCTTTAAATAAAGTTTTATTTGATTTAGTCCTATCTTTGGTGGAGATGACGACGTGAATCCAACATATATATATATTTTTTACCGCTAAAAGTTTGTATTGTTTTTCAGCATAGAAACAACACACGAATAACAGTACATACAGAACCAAAAATAGGGGAAGGGGTGGGAGGGGAGGGGGGAGGGTAGTGCATCGTATAAAAGTCAAATACATTAGTTACAAGATTTTCATTTCATACAATTTTGGAATTGGCAGATATTCAAGTATAGACTACAGGATACAAACTTTCATGTGTACATTTCCAGAGTCCAAGAACTTGCGTACAGTGTGTCCCAGTGACCATGTAAACCTAAATCGAAGTCCTTGAGCAGGCAAGCTGCACATTCCAGGTCTAAGTAGTCCTCCAGCCAGCGGTCCACAGAAAAGCAAGTTGGCTTATGTTCCTTCCAGTTAAGAAGAATGATTCTCTTGACTGAAAGACAACCCAATGATAACAAACGGTTCTTAACATTAGACAGTACACTGAGTGTACAAAACATTAAGAACACCTGCTCTTTCCATGACAGACTGACCAGGTGAATCCAGGTGAAAGCTATGATCCCTTATTAATGCCACCCGTTAAATCTACTTCAATCACCTTAGATGAAGGGGAGGAGACAGGTTAAAGAAAGATTTTTAAGCCTTGAGACAATTGAGACATGGATTGTGTATGTGTGCCATTCAGAGGGTGAATGGGCAAGACAAAATATGTAAGTGCCTTTGAACGGGGAATGGTAGTAGATGCCAGGTGCACCGGTTTGTGTCAAGAACTGCAATGCTGCTGGGTTTTTCACGCTCAACAGTTTCCCGTGTGTATCAAGAATGGTCCACCACCCAAAGGACATTCAGCCAAATTGACACAACTGTGGGAAGATTTGGAGTCAACATGGGCCAGCAACGCTGTGGAACGCTTTCTTTAAGTATTGCCATATCAATTGTAAAATTCGACATCAAAAGTTTCGGACAAAACTGAAATAACTTCAGACCAAAATGTTTTCACTGCATTGAATTCCCACAATATGTGGATTAGAAAGCCATTGCTGCCACAGTTGTGCCAGCATAAGTTAGATGGATTTTTATCCATCTTTGAGATACGTACAAGGGTGATAGGCTCTACACAATATCTTGAACTGAATTATTTTATACCTAACACATTTTGAAGTGGCCAGATTCAAATAGCATCCCATTGCGATAGGGTGAGAGAAGTGTTGAGGTCACGCTCCCATGTTTACATATCTTGCACTACTCATCTCATATGTATATACTGCATTCTATTCTATAATATTCTACTGTATCTTAGTCAATGTCGCTCTGTCATTGCTTGTCCATATATGTATATATTCTTAAATCCCATTCCTTACTAGTTTTGTGTGTATTGGGTATATGTTGTGAAATAATTAGATATTACTTGTTAGATATTACTGCACTGTCGGAGCTAGAAGCACAAGCATTTCACTACACCCGCTATAACATCTGCTAAACATGTGTATGTGACAAATAAAATGTAATTTGATTTGATGCTAACTGAAACAACAGTCTATAACAGTCTATTCTGTACCAGAGGCAGGTTCAGCACCCTCCTTTTTATGAACCTTGTATATGACTGCTAAAAATGAAGGATCGCTCAAACCATAATCTGCCTTCACTTGGGAAAAGTATAGAATATCATCTTTAACAATCTGACTTTGCCAGAGTGTATTATTCAAAGTCTTTCCCAAGCTGTAAACAGGGGGTTATACTAGATAGGACACGATGGAAGAGACAGACCTTTTACACCGAACCTTATGTGCAGCATCTTAACAATTCTACATGAGAACCTGATAATTACAGTGTCAAGGGCAGTAGGGGGTTTGGGGCAGTACCACTTTGATGCCAGGTGCTTGCACTGTTATTAATGTAGCAAGATAGTTAGCTTGCTTTTTGGCTAGAAGAGAACATTAACTACGAAAATGCCGGTAAAACTTGTTCTCACATCTTTAATTTGAACCCATGACATAATAAACCTGACTACTTCTTCCGAGTCTCTGAGTTGCGAGCATGGTTGTTGTTGACCACTTCTGATACCATGTTAAGTTATGAAGTGAGGGGACGCGGACACCAGAGTTAGTAGGAAACATGAGTGACTTTATCTGGCTTCAACACAGTATTTATCAACTCGGTCTCCTTGCGCCCCCTTACGGAGAGGGACATGTAACTACTCCCACACCAGGGAGACAGACCTGTGTTCTGACATTATCCTCTCCTCTAACCACTCCCAGCTGTCAATCTTATATTCTGATTTGTAAGCCCATGTAAGGGGATATCTTGAATTATATGACAAGTAGTAGAAGAATACATCTGGGACACCCAGTCCACCTTTGAATCTAGAATACAGTCAGTGTTCTATACCCTATCCTGGGTTTCTGATTGTTCCATAAGATCTGTGAGGAGAGAGTTTGTACCTCCTTAAACCATGACTGTGGGAACTGGAGAGGGATGGAAGAGATGACATAGGCTAGCCTAGGTAATACATTAATCTTCAAAATTTCAGCT